>NC_047666.1:51151805-51411696 GCF_011762505.2 Arvicanthis niloticus | reverse complement strand
GTGTGTGTATATGTATGTATGTATTAGGGTCTCAATAGTTTAGTCTAGAGCCATGGCCTAGAACCTCACTATGTAGGCCAAGCTGATCTTAACTCACAGAACATTTACCTGCCTCTGCTTCCCAAGTGCTGGGATTGAAGACATGTGCCACCGTGTTCACCAGGATTGTGTGTCTTAAGCAGGAATCAACTTTGTTGCAGCTTCCTGAGGTCTCTCCGCTTAGCCTCCTTGCTGTGTACTTCACATGCTGGTCTCTTGGTCTAAGTCATTGGAGGTTTATCAGCTATGGATAACGACCTGTTTGGAGGATGGACCCTTCGTTTCAGGGGTCAACCTAAGACCATATGCATATCAAATATTTACAGTACAATTCATAACAGAGCAAAATTACAGTTATGAAGCAGCAATGAAATAAGTTTATGGCCGGGGGTCCCCACAAAGAGGAACTGTATGAAAGTTGAAGCATATCAGAAAGGTTGAGAACTGCTGGTCTAAGTTCTGGGTCCTAACTTCTTCTTAAGGATGCCAGTCATCAGATGTCCACACATGGCAGCTCATTTTACCATGGTCTTTTTCAAGCCCTTCTCCAACCACAGTCACATTGCTGATCGTTGGGACTTTAACACAGGGACAGTGTGACAGACACAGTTCAGTCGCATCACTATGTCAAGGGCTAATGTAGGTATGGAGTGGAACAGTACGAGAACAGGATATGGGGACCTAGATGTTGTAATCACAAGTCCACTGTCACATAGGCTGGATACAGAGCTTTCCTGGCGGGGATAGTGGCTGGGTGAACCTGGGGGACCTCTGCTCTCGGTTCTCCTCCAGTGTGGTCCTTGACTTATGGTCTCTTGACTTGATCTTTTTCTTTCTTCATTCCTTTCCTTGTGTGTTTGTGTGTGTGTGTGTGTGTGTGTGGTGCATATGTGTGATATGGTGTGTGTGGTGTGGTGTGAGTGTGATATGGGGTATAGTGTGTAAGTGTGATGTGTTGTGATATGTGTTGTGTGGTTGTTATGTGTGTGTGTGTGTGTGGGTTTGACTGTGTGTGTGGTGTGTGTGTGGTGTTGTTGTGCTGATATGTGTGAGTGTGGTGTGTATGTGGTGTGTATGTGTAATGTGGTGTGTGTGGTATGTGTATGTGCTGTGTGTGTAATGTGGTGTGTGTGTGTGTGGTGGTGTTTGTGCTGTGGTGTGTGGTGTGGTGTGTGTGTGTTTGATGTGTTATGTGTGTGGTGATGTGTGTGGTGTAAGTGTGTGTGATGTGTGCATGGTGTTGTAATAGGTATGTGTGGTGTGTGTGGTTGTGTGGTGTAGGGTAGTGTGGTGTGTGTGTTCATGAGAAGCATGCAAAAAGCATTTGATGGTCAGAATTTTATTTTATGTAGACTGTCTTCTTATTTTGCTGTTCACTTCTTATTTGGTTGACTGACTGATTCACTTGCCTGGCTGCCAGGGAGCCGTTAGGAATCCTGCTGTCTCTACTGTCTCTGTGTGTATACTGCCGAAACTGGTTGGGGCTTTTGTGTTGTTGTTATCGGTTGTTATTTTTTTTAACATGGATATTGAACTCAGGTCTTCTTACCAACATGGCTTTACCATCTGGAGCCACCTCTCCAGTTCCCTTCATTTTAAAAAATTACTACTACACTAAGTTTTTTGTTTGTTAGTTTTTTGTTGGTTTGTTTGAGACAGAGTTTTCTCGGTGTAACAGCTCTAACTGTCCTGAACTGACAGAGATCTACTAGCCCTGACTCCTGAGTGCTGGGATTAAAGGCATGTGCCACCATGCTCAGATTAATTTTTATTTTTTTCAAAGTGTCTCATGTAGTCAGATTGGCTTGTTATATAGTTCAAGATAAACTTGACTTCTTGATCCTTCTGCCTTCATCTCCAAAGTGCCTAGGATAAACACATTTTACACTGACACTGGCTACTCTGCCGTTGCTGCTGCTGTTGCTGTCTGCCTTTGCAACCTCCCCACCCTCCTGCTTGCCCCTCCAGGTGATAAATCTCCTTGTGTTGAGAGTTAGGTGTCTGGGTGTATTCCTTCCTTACTGATGGAACTCAGGGTCTCATGAACACCAGGAAAACACTCCACTGAACTACACCTCCAGCCTTATACATAGTGACGGTCCTGTTATTGCGTGTCTTCGTTATCACTGCAGTGAGATGATTCAATTGGTCTTCCTCCTCCTACCCAGGCTCTGAGAGCACTGGCATTGCAGATGCACACTACCATATTCCATTTTTTGGTTCCATTATGATCTTTCCATCATTCTGCCTTCCTGGGGTCCCATGAGATGCTTTTCTTGTAAATGAATCTCATGTTTCCTCTCTGCAACTGCTCAAGTTCGTCTTTGTCCCAGGGCCCTTACAGCTCAGCAAGTGCATCTCCAAGGCTCATGCTGTATCTTTCTTTGGAGACGTCATTTATTATTAAAATTTAATGATAATCACTTATATATAGCCCTTCCGTTTTCCACTTACAAAGCTCTTTTCTACTACATTATCTCTTTTAATCCTCCCAGCATCTGTGAGGAGGCAGTATGTTTTTCTCTACTTTACAATATGAAGAAAATAAGACACTCTCAAGAGTAACATCAGAACTTGAGAGGCTGAGGGCAGGAGGATTGCTACATTTGGAGGTCAGCCAGGGATGCAGAGTAAAACCCAGACTAACAACAAAAACAAACAACCAATAACATGCCTGGGAGGGGTGCAGCCCCTATATCTTAGCATATGTGAGGCCGATGGCAGGAGGATCCCAGGAGTTTTACGACCATTCCCTGTGGTGTCCTGCCGTCTAATCCTCTCACGCCTCCCCTCCCCGGAGAATGTAGTGTTCCATCCTTCTGAGCCACACAGACTACATGTATGGTAGATGTTGGTGGCCTCACATTCCAGTCTTTTGGTTGTGAGTAGCTCATGTATTAGACAGTCTTCTATTAAAAACATCAAACAAAAGCCCACTGAAGCTGGTTAACGCATACCTGCAATCCCAGCACTTGGAAGGTGGAGGCAGGAGGATCAGAAGTCTGAAGTCATCTTCAGTCCATCTTGAGTTCGAAGGCCAGTTTTGGGTTACAGGAAACCCTGTCTCACAGCAAATAACTAAATCAATATATAAACTCCTGCTATCTCATTTGGAGGACTGCAGATGAATTATTTAATACTATTTAGATTGGAAACAACAACAAAACATAAGAGAAACTGGCTTAAGCATAAACCAAATTTACTGGCTTACCCCAGGATCGGTCGGGAGCTGAATGAGAAGGGCTGTATGGGCCGCATACTATTGTCAAAGAGGTGTGGACAGAGCTTACCTTGCATGAACTCTCAGTGAACCTTTTCACTTCTCTTTTGTTCTGGGTGGCTTGGCTTGGCTCAGCAGGCTAGGAAGAGAACAATTTGAGACAAAGTGGAGGACAGGGCAGGAGAGCCTGGAAAGCACTGGAAGGCATCTGCAGCAGGACCCTTCAGCCCTTCTCCTTACATCTTTCTGCTCCCCAGTCCTTGTGACTCCAGTACCCGTGTTGGAGTGCCACCCTTCAGGGGCCTCACCTGCTTATTAGATGGGTGAGATAGTTCATGACAGTTTGACAGGACAGCATTTCTCCTTCCACTCTGCATGTCAGTGTTCTTCCTTGGCTTCTGTCCCCATCTGGTAAAGTGGGAAGAGATATTGTGCTGCTCCCTCCCGCTCAGGATTCCAGGACCACAGGATGCTTGGTAGGTGGCAAGGAAGCCTCCTTCAAAGAGAGGGGAAAGAGAAACCAAATTCATGGCCATACTCTGTCCCTGGGGATGGTGAATTCACATGGACCTGAAGTCTCAAGTTGTGGAATTTGGTGGATCCATTCTCCCTTTATAATTTGGGATTCAAAATGCCTGTTTCTTATAAAGACATTAATCAACAACAATAAACAACAAACCTACCCTGTTGCTACGTTTCTTGTAAGTTGAAAATGTTGGTCTGGGATGTAGCTCTGTTAGTAGAATGCTCTCTCCTGGTTTGATCTCCAGCCTGCACAGAACAAGCCTGTTGGTGCACGCCTGCGATTTCAGCACTTGGAGATGGAAGCAGAGGATTCCTGCACGTTTAAGGCTAACCTGGTCTAACATAGTGAGGTCAGGCCAGCTAGAACTACTTCGCAAGACCCTGTCTGAACACAATCTCCCCAAAATGAGAAAGACTTTTTACAAAATATTAAATCAGAAAAAACAAAACAAAAACAGAAAACAAAAGAGCCTACCAAAGACCAAAAGAACAGTCCCTTATCCCACTGGAAAAAGACATTTAAAAATATTGCATAAGTTTTTGCATATAGATATGAGTTTCAACATATATGTGTGTAGGTCCAGTGTTTGGAATCCACTAACATGTGCATGCACACAACGCACACGCACGCACACGCACACGCCCCTATTAAAATTGGGGCATACTTTGTCCACTTTCATTATAGATGAGTCAAACGGGTCCAGATAGCTCAAGTTCAAGGTGAGTGTTAGTTTTTTTTGTATCTGGGTTTTCAAAGGCTAAGAAAACACGAGTCAAGCTGCCTCCCAGGAGTGTCCCTGGGGGTGTTCTGTGGCCCTCATCACCACCCCTTGACTTTTGAGGCTTTGTTGCTTTTTTAGGACTTCATGATGTGCAAACTCTCATGGCTTGCATCGATTGGGCACGGGGGGAAGGATATTGGATAGAAAAACACAACTTTCCCTCCTGTTTCTTGGTATTCAGCTGGGTCTTGTTCCCTGGCCCCATCTCCTTGTGCTGTGGGCCAAGGAATCCCCAAGGCCTAGCGTAGGTGGTTTTAACAGTTTAGGAGTTTCCCTCTCCCAGTGGGGTGTTGACAGTTTCCTAGAGACTCTGGAAACCTTCAACTCCTCTAGGACGCAAAGGCTGTGGAGCAGAATGGAGAGACGGAAGGCATTGTCATAGATGGTAGGTGGTAATCTGGAATCAAGAGATTGAGTTCAACGCCTATCAAATAATCCTCGTTTGGTCCCTTCCCCCATTTTCCACGGGCTTTGTGGGGGAGCCGGAACCCCACAACTCAGGCTGGTGTAAGAGAGTCCTAGTAGTCAGGAGGCCTGAAGTCTGGGCTGGGGTAGGGGCTGTGGCTCTGGCTGAGGGACCCTCAGGGTCACACCGTGCCTGACTGTACCTCTGGCTGTTAGGACCTGGAGGGCCCCTTCCCCTCCTCCCCCGGTTCCATTCCTCTCAGTTCTTTACGCCCGCGCGGGAACGCGCCCCGGCTGCGCCGCGCCAGTGCACGGGAGCGCGCGCCTCGGCGCGGGAGCGCGTCCCGGGGAGAGCCGGAGCAAGATGGAGGCCGCGCAGAGGACGCCGCCTGGGCCAAGGCAACCGCTGCCAGGAGCATCGAGCCCCGGAGCTTAAGCCTTGCCGGTCCTGGATCAGCCGCCCCGACTCAGCCCAGGTTGGTCTTCCCGCATCCCTTCTCCGCGGCCGCAGCCTCCGCGCGCGTCCGGCCTGGACGCGGGGCAGCCACCCCCCCAGCTCTGGCCCTACCCGGGCCCAGCCGCTCCCCCGCGCCCGACACGGCCCCCTGCCCACTGCCCGCCCCTCCAGGCCCAGATTCGCCGACGCTGCCTCGATCGCTTGTTCCCTTGGCCTGGAAAGCCACTCTTCCCGGCCCTGGCCCCCCAATCCTACACTATCCTCCCCCCCCCCCCCCCCCCCGCAGCCGACATTCAGCCCCAGCTTCTAAGGAGCACCCCTCAATCCCCGCCAGGAGTGTAGACCCTGCAGTGTCAGCCCCTGATTCCACACTAGCCTCATCCTGATTCCAACACTTAGTCTTGGGTACCAGCTCCTGTCTTCTGCCTGGCCCTACTGTAACCTTCCTCGTGCCCTCAGTACCAGCCCCTGACAACCTCTTCTCTTCCTTATAGAGAAGCATCTATCTGCTTCCAGGTCCCCTTTAGACACCCAGTCCCAGACCAGCTACCCCTAATAACAGCTCCACTATGCCCTTTGCAGCCCCCTCTATTTGGTGCCTGTTAATGCTCCAGTATTGATCTCCATCTTTCATTACATCTCTCCACGTCCCCTTCTTAATCCAGCACCACTTCCCAAGCCCCCTCTTCAACTCCCCCCACGAGCACTTTCTGGCAACCCCCTACTTTCAGCTCTCATGTTCTCATCCCAGCCCCCCCCAACTTTCCCATGACTCTTTTTCAGGCCCCCCAATAGGAGGCCTTCAAGTCGCCGCCCCAACACTGTCATGACCCCCTCCTAGCTCCCCAGTCAACCCCCAGGTCCCCAGCTCCGCCTCAGACCCCGCCCTTGCGAGTTCCTTGACTCAGGGCTGCTTCTTGCGTGCGTCCCCAGCTCCCGCCCCCGCAGCCCGGTGGTCAGTCCTGGGCCGGCGGCCCCCTGTCAGCCGCTGCCGCCGGCCCCGCCCCCGGGCACCATGCTGCCCTCGCAGGAGGCCTCCAAGCTCTACCATGAGCACTACATGCGGAACTCGCGGGCCATCGGCGTGCTGTGGGCCATCTTCACCATCTGCTTCGCCATCATCAACGTGGTGGTCTTCATCCAGCCCTACTGGGTAGGCGACAGCGTGAGCACTCCCAAGCCTGGCTACTTCGGCCTCTTCCACTACTGCGTGGGCAGCGGGCTAGCGGGCCGTGAGCTCACCTGCCGGGGCTCTTTCACCGACTTCAGCACCATCCCGTCCAGCGCCTTCAAGGCGGCCGCCTTCTTCGTGTTGCTTTCCATGGTGCTGATTCTCGGCTGCATCACCTGCTTCGCTCTTTTCTTCTTCTGCAACACCGCCACTGTCTACAAGATCTGCGCCTGGATGCAGCTCCTGGCAGGTAGGGGAGGAGTGGGTGCAGGACCCTCAGGAAAGACGCTAGAGATGTGAGCTCTTTCTTGGAAGAGTCAGAGCTAGGTTCCTCTTCTCTGTGTTTACACAGTAACTTCATGGCCAGCCCTCAGCAGCTATTGGGGAGAACATTCAACACAGAGAGCCACCTTTGGGCAGGGAACAATCCTTAGAATTGGTATTTGGGTTCGTCATCTTGGAAATGCAGGGTCAACTGATGGATTAGCATTATGTTTGTGTATCGGGAGGAAGGTCTCTGTTGGCTGCCTTTGAGGAAGACAATTTTTCTTCCTGAGTGAGGGCTTACTATAAATGTGATCAATTTCTGTTATGCTGGGGTTGATGCAGAAATTGGGGACCTGAGAGACTTGTCTTGGACCTTGAACTCACTGGCATTATTGGCTTTTGTGTGTGTGTGTGTGTGGTTTGGTTTCTCATCTGTAAAATGATGCAGAGGAGAAATCCTGTCATGAGAGTGAGGAGGCTATCTGTGGTCTTGGTACTGGGAAGATGTGTGTGGAAAGCTTGCAACATAAGCCTCTGAAGAGAGGATTTCCATCTTTTCAAATGTACCCCGACCCTCATTCAGGAAGTGTTCTGTGCCACAGTCAATGGTGATGAGACCTTTGAAATCTCTGAACCGTTTGACTGGGATAGTCATCTTCCCCTAAGGCTCGGGGAAAGGCCTTTTGGGAATAAGAAATGCTGAGACAGTTTCCCCTGATCCATTAGAGTCCCGTGTCCCCACCCACTCTTCGATCGCAGCCACATTTTGAAAACTCAGCAACCTGGACATTTGCCTAATTGCAGAAAAGGAAAAGAGAGTTGGGCCAGGCAAAGTGGAGCCTAGGAACAGGAGGGTGGGGAAGAAGATGGGTAGAGGCTAGGGGAAAGTTTGAAGCCTTCCAGGTATAGGAAAGAAAAGAGAAGGCTTGATAATGGTGCATTAGAGTGGCTTCTTTGCAGTAAGCACTTCAGATCATTCAACAAGTGTTCAGCCTTCCAAAAGGGGCCCCAAAGGAAAGGTGATCGATAGTAGCTTGCAAGCAATCCCACTGAAGGAAGCATTGTAAGGACTTGGCTCTGGAGCGCGGTATGTGTTCACTTGAATCTTTCCATTGGAAAGAAATCTCCATCTTTTCAAGGAAGAGTGTGAGTTTTTCAAAAGGGCTGGAAGTCACTCAGGGTCAAGTGATACAGTAGTGATCAAATTAAGACTTGTCACTTGGGATGAAGGCCAGGTGTGAGGTCAAGCCCATGAAGCTAGCTTGCTTCCCCAAATGGACTCTTACAAACATAGGGAGGAATGTCTGTCCGACTGGGGGACGTCCAAGGTCTGAAGATGGCCGATTGGAAGAAGGTAGTGTATATTTAGATATGGACATTCTTTTTTGAAGATTTCTTTTTATTTTTAATTACATGTATATGTGTGGGGTAGTGTTGGTGATAAGGTACATTCAAAGGCAGTTGAGTGTGGAGGCCAGAGGAGGACATTGGGTCCCATGGAGTTTGAGTTACAGGTAGTTGTTAGCTCTCTGATATGAGTGCTGGGAACCATTTTCTGGTCCTCTGTAAGAGAAGATGGCATTCTTAACCATGGAGCAGTCTCTCCAGCTCTCGGATCTGGACCTGTCTTAATGGGACTCTTTAAGAACCATCGAAAAGAACAGGGAAAGAGAAATGAAGGCAGTGGGGATATTGTTCCGCCTTTTCTAGTGGTGTGCAGAGGTGACGTCACGTTCTTCTATTGTATTCTCCCCTGAAGGCAAGCTGGAAAGATATATGCTCACCTAGAAACCCAACTCATCAACTTTAATTTGGACTGTGTGGATGGGGTGCTGACCTCTTGGCCCTCCAATTCTCTGTAATCTGTGTGAGATTTCATCCTTGGATTTGATGGACAAACCCACAGTACAATCACTGAAATTTAGCGATCTTAGCGGTCACCACCTTCAAATTCCACCTTCATTTCCCCCTGTTTCAGAGAAGGACTTACTGACCACAGACCTGGGAAAGACTTACTCAAAGTCACACCACCATGTGAGAGTAAATTCACTCTACAGGCAAGTTTTGTTGTTTGCTTGCTTGCTTGCTTGTTTTTGATTTCCTGGTCCAAAACCTTCTCCTTTTCCTAAGGACTGAGGAGGCAGTTGACAGAGTTAAGAACTTGGTTGCATTTTCCTCAGAAATGTCTGAGTTCTCTAGTTAAGTGACTGATACACATCACTTTATAAAGTGGCTCTAGGAAACAGGCCAGCTTTGGACTGCAAAGCATGGATTAAAAAATGTCTCAACTTACAGTCTTTTTACTTTTTCATATTTACTTGGATCTCTCTCTCTCTCTCTCTCTCTCTCTCTCTCTCTCTCTCTCTCTCTGTGTGTGTGTGTGTGTGTGTGTGTGTGTATGCTGTGGTGCATGCATGGAAGTCAGAGGATAACCTGCAAGAGTTGGTTTTCTTTTCTCATCTCATGGGGCTTTGGGGTTTGTGTTTTAAGGTCTGGTGGCGAGTGCTTTTACTCATTGAGCCATCTTGGCAACCTCCTTCATGATCTTAAATAAGCCTTTTCAGTTTTAATCCCAGTTTTCTCATCTGGGGCTGAGGGACGGTCAGTTGGTTGGGAGTTTATCTTTCAGCCTGTAGGACTCCTGCAAACAACTCTTTGTCTGAGATCACTATGATCAGAAAGTGATCATAGCCATCACCCAAAATGACAGCACAGGATCAAAAGCCTTGTTTGTCATATAGGAATTAGAGCGCTTGTCACTTGATCCTTGTTCCTTTGGACTCCCTACCCCCACACATTTTGAAGAACACCTTCTCATTGGAAAACTGTCGCCCATCTGGAGGGATGGGCGACAGAAACTCAGCTCAGACCATCATAAATAAAATGAAATAAGCAGCATTGGGTTTATTGTCTCATGTGACTTGAAAGTCAGGAGTTTCTGGCTTCAGGGTGACTCCAGATGCTCAGGTGACATCTGAAAGACCCTCCTCTATTGGTCCCTGTACCAGTTCATTTTAAAACCCACTGCCTCTTCTTTTTCATTTTCAATTTTATTTATTTTTATTTTATGTGCATTTTTTTTTGTTTTTTTTTTTTTGTTTTTTTTTTTTTTTTTGTTTTTTTTTTTTTCCTGAATGTATGTCTGTGTGAGGGTGTCAGATTCCCTGTATACAGACAGTTGGGAGCTGTCATGTGGGTGCTGGGAATTGAACCTAGGTCCCTTGGAGGAGCAGCTAATGCTCTTAACCATTCAGCCATCTCTCTATCCCCTAGCCCACTGCCTCTTAAAGGTAAAAAAATAATAATAATAAAGTTACCAGTGGCTCCAACTTCACATAGCTCAAGCTTAACAATGAGTGGAAAATGAATGCCAGCACTCAAGTGTAGTGGCACACACCTTTAATCCCAGCACTAGGGAGAGAGGTAGGATCTCTGTGAGTTCAAGGCCATCCTGGTCTACACAGTGAGTTCTAGGGCAGGCAGGGCTACAAAGAGAAACCCTGTCTCAACACACACACACACACACACACACACACACACACACGGAGAGAGACACAGAGAGAATGATGGCAGAGCAAAAGTTCCAGGTAGCTTCCTCCTAATGAATCATGGTGACTTTGTCCAAGACCCAAATGTACCCATTCCTGCAACATAGATCAACGATGAGAAAGGTGAGTCCCCACAGAGATTGTAAAAGAGGGAGTAAGATGACCACAGACAGGTG
Organism: Arvicanthis niloticus; assembly: GCF_011762505.2. Lineage (NCBI taxonomy): Eukaryota > Metazoa > Chordata > Mammalia > Rodentia > Muridae > Arvicanthis > Arvicanthis niloticus. The sequence goes on along the minus strand of NC_047666.1, from coordinate 51,401,106 downwards.
TCCCCAACCCCTGTGGACTCTGATGTGTGCTGAACTGCAAGTGTAGATAGTCAAGGCCAGCTGTGGCTTAGCTGGGAATCAAGGCTGGAGATTTACCAATCTCCAGTTGGCAGGTGCAGGGTGTGGGCGAGTTCAGTCTGAACACAGGAGGCCCTGGGTGGACAGACACATCTGACTTGTGTGTCATATCTCTGTCAGAGCAACAGATTCAAGATGGACCACAGAGTGCTGGGCAGGGGAGCTTAGACTTGAGTGAGCAGTTAGAAGTTACTGTAACTGTTAACAACTACTCAAAAAACTATTAGCTTTGAGTAGTGGCCCAGGACTGTGATCCCAGAACAGGTCAGCCTCATCTACATAGTAACTTAGATGCCAACACGGGCTATGTGAGGTTCTGTCTCCAAAAGAAACAATGTTAGCATATTCTAAGACTTTACCGAGCGTGTGCTAAAAAGCCATTTGTTCAAGGCCATAGATGTACTGGGTCACAGAATCATTATTGTGACTCAGTCCTCCTACCTGAAGTCAGAGGACAACTTCGTAGAGTTGATTCTCCTCCTATCCCTACATGCCTTCTGGAGACAGAACTCAGCTCACCAGGTTTTGAGGCAAGTGACTTCCCCCAGCCATCTTATCCACCAGTTTCTATGCCAGATGCCTTCACACTGTTGCCCCACCCTTCTGTTACAATGGCCTGTCCAATCTCACACGTCTAGCACAGAGAAGCTGGGTCTCAGTGTGAGTACTAATGAGTCCAGAACCTTCTGTTGCTCAGCTGGAACATGGGAAATGAATTCGCAGTCAATGGGTGAGAGCTGTAGGAGTCAGAAACGGGGCTGAGGAGACCCACAGGAAGGAGAGAAGAGACCCAGGCTGCAGCCTGGCTGAGGGCTGCGTGAGGAGCTAGTGTGTGGTGGCACATGCCAGCACCTGAGAGACCCGAGGCAAGAGGATGAGTTAGTTGGAGGACAGTTTGGGCTATGCAGTGAGACCCTATGTAGACAAAGCAGAAAATCTGGGAATCTATCATCATCACTGCACCAGGCCTTGGGTTCAACCTCCAGTGCCTCAGATATAACAAAATAGAGGAATGAGCCGATACTTCCCAGCGATGTGGTCTCAGACAAGTGGGTTTGCCTCTCTAAATCTGTTTGCTCATCTGCAAAATAGGATTGTAGCTGCTTCTAAGGATGTCAGAAAAGAATAGAACAGTGGTTTTTAATGTGACTCCTGTGTGTAGTCCCGTGTGCACTTGAGACAGCCCGAGGGAAACTATTTGTGAAGGCTTTGCTGCTGAGTTTGAACTCATCGTGATGACTGCAAGCCTTGAGAAGTCATCAGCCATCAGCAGAAGGGGGGAGCTATTGGCTTGCCTAACTTCCTTATGAATGAAGATGCCCAGAGAGAAGGAACGGCTGAGTGGCCACACAGTGGGAGCCTAGGCTGCTCTGTCCCCAGAAGGAAGATAAGCCCAGCCCTGGTTGAGCCAGTCGTAAGTGTGTGCACATGCCAGGCTTCACCTGGTGTGCAGAGACTGGCAGGGGAGGCGGAAGCTGAGTGCTAGCCAGTGCCATGCAGAGGAGGGCAGCTTCAAGCTGTGACTATCACCTGGGTCGCAGGCTCTGGGATCAGAGGTCACAGGAATTGCCATAACAGGAACTCAAGACTTGTGCCCCCTTTCCACATCCTTGGACTTTGCTTCAGGTTGCCTCTGGGAATGAATGATTTAATTATTTAGATAGGCTCTTGGTAGGTAGCTCCAGTTATATTTTAGCTTGCAGCTATCCTCCTGCCTCAGCCTCTCTAGAGGTGGGAATACAGGCCCACATTACCACACCTGGATTGGTTTTAGATTTTATTCATATAGTGAAATTTAGCTGTTTAGTTACATTGAATGCATATTGATAGATAAAACTTTAGGATTCTTTAGGTACATTGCTAGCACACCTAGCATACGGGAGGGACTCCCTCCCCTCTCTCCTTGCCTCTCTCTCTTTCTCTTTCTTCCTTTCTCTTCCCTTACTTCCTTCATGCTTCCTTCATGCTTGTCTCCCTCCTTTCACATTGACACTTTACTGAAGACCTCCTCTGTACGTCGCTGTGCTGGGCTCTGGGAATGCTGGATAACAGACCTTGCTCAGTGTCTTAGAGCTCAAAAGATGAAAGGGGTCTCCTTATATGGCACCCACATGAAGTGACTGGGTCACAGAGGTGCCCTAGGGTGCACAGCTAAGGCAGACGCACATGTGGGCAGAATACGCATACAGGTAACATGCTAAAGCAAAATAAATAATTCTTTTTGTTTTAGAAAAGTTGAGTAGGCATTCACCTTTCTTGGCTTCCAGCGCTTGTGTGACCGTGCCTTAGGTGCTCGCAGCCAGAGCGTGAGCTGCTGCTGTCGCTGTGTCTCCACACTGTGGGAGTGTTATTCTTTAAGAGGCCCTGAAGTATTTAAACTGCTCTGGGATTAAAGTAGATAATGATGAAGCACATGGAACGAGAAGTAAGGGGGAAAAGATGAAAGCAAGAAGCTTTCAGAAAAATAACCCAGCCTTGTCCACTGCATCCCCAACTCAGATCTGATTGCTTCTCCTGTGCCTAAGGAACATGATGGGAATCTTGGGCCTGAAGGCTGCACTCAGCATATAGTAGGTGCCTAGTAAGTGCCTATTGCTTTGTTGTTGTTTTGGTTTTGGTGCTTTTTATTTTTGAGGTAGCATCTTAACTATATAGGCCAACTAGAATGAGCCTTGTGGCAATCTTCCTGTCTTAGACCTTTCTTTCTTCCTTCCTTCCTTCCTTCCCTCCTTCTTTCTTTCTTTCTTTCTTTCTTTCTTTCTTTCTTTCTTTCTTTCTTTCTTTTTTTGTTGAATTTTTGATACAAGGTTTCTCTGTGTATCTCTGGCTGTCCTGGAACTCACTCTGTAGACCAGGCTGGCCTCAGAAATCCACCTGCCTCTGCCTCCCAAGTGCCGGGATTAAAAGCGTGCGCCACCACTGCCTGGCCTTGTCTTAGACTTTTAAGTGCTGAGAGTATAGGTACGAGCCACCATGTCCTCACAAATGTCCTGTTGAATGAATAGGGAAAGGATGACCTAAGTCCTCACTCACTCTACCACTCAGCTCCTTTGGAGGGAGCAGATACCTGGTGCTGAATTTGATTATCACAGTGATTGTGAGTCCTTAGGGATTTTCCCATCATTTCTGAGTTTCCTTTCATATACAATGATCAGACTTGTGGTGTCTGAGTTGGCTTTGTACTGCAGAAAGAGGATGTTACATGGGGAATTTGTAATGAACAGAAGTTTATTTATTTTGGTTTGTTCAGACAGACTTTTGCTATGTAACCCAGTTGGCCTCAAACTCATGGGCATCCTCCTGTGTCTCCATCCTGAGTTCTGAGATCATGGACATATTATGTTTGAATATCTTTATTTGTTTGTTTATTTAGAGACAATCTCAGGTAGTCAAGGCTGGCCTCAGATTCATTGTCTAGCTGAGGGTAGCTTTGAACTCCTGCTTTCTCTCTTTCTCCTCTTCAATCACTAGAATTACAGGTGTGTACTACCTTGCCTGGATAACAAGATTTCACCCCTTTTTGTTTTCCTGGTGATCATGGTTGTATCTCATAAAGCCATTTTTAAGAGTATGTATGTGCACGGTGTTAGGGATTGATCCAGAACCTCACACATGCTAGGCAAGCATGCTCTATTACTGAACTATGTGCCCAGCTGGTTCTCGATGCTGGATAATGCAAGGCTGGGGAGCTGGTGATCTGGTAAGGGCCTGCATGCACTGAGTCACATAAAGAAGGCATCACAGGGCTGGGAGCAGAAGGGACTGACTTCTGTGGGGATCTGCTTCTGCGGCAAGGACCTGACACTTCTGAAAGGTGCCTCACCCCTTCCAGCATTACCATTCAATGTTATGATCCATGATGCTGGGAAACATGTTTAAACTGTAACAAATAGGTTACCCCTCTTTGGAGCCATTGGAAGGGTGTTGTGGGCACAGGTGTGTGCACTGACTTAGGACATGCTCGTGATTGTTAATAGTTACTCTGAGACTCATGGTCGAATCGTTCTGCCACCAAAGGTCTGTGCTAGAGAGAGAGAAGTGAAAGTTGGGAGGGTTGGAGGAGGAGCTTTTCATACCCTTGAGGGTCCAGCCTTGGAGCTCAGGTCTTATTTACAGGCCATGGCAAGCACTTTTAGGAGTAGGAGTGAGCAGGGTCTGGCGGGCTTCTGAAGCTCAGGTGGCTGCTGGGAGGGTGGATTGTCTGAAGGCTCCCTAGGAAGCAGGGGGCTGAAAAACTGAATGTGGAAGTGACTGTCCAGGCAAGGGAAGGGAGAGGAGGCCACTTGGGAGACCACTGGGTTTGTCTGTGGGCTGAGGATAAAGCAGGTGCAAAGCTTTTTTTGTGGGTGCCCAAGTCTCTGAAGTAGCATTCACAGAGGATACAAGAGGAGGGCTGTGTTTCTGGTGGAGAAAGATGAGCTCCTCTCAGGGAAATGTTGGATTTTGGGGTCCTGGGAGATACATAAGGGGGAGATCCAATAATGGCTGCATGTTGGGGTCTGGAGTCAAAGAGAAAGAACTGGAGTCAAAGCTGAAGATCTGAGGTATCATCATATGAACCTTAGTGTGAATAGAGTTACCCAGGGACAAGGTGAGGACAGAAAAGGGACAAGGTAAGGAAGAAGAGGGAACATCTCAGGACATCAACCATCACAGAACAGGCAGCAGAGAAGCCAGAGAAGGAGCTATGAGAGCAATCTGAGCATTAGAGGGCGTGTAGCAGGTGGGAAGCTGAGGAAGGTGCACAGGAGACTCCATGTGAGTGGAGGCATCAGCATCACCTGGGATGTGCTGAGACCAGAGGGGACTTTTCAGTGTCAGCATTGGTGATTGGACCCTGCGGTGGTGGATGCCTGGGACTTTTCAGTGTCAGCATTGGTGATTGGACCCTGCGGTGGTGGATGCCTGGGACTTTTCAGTGTCAGCATTGGTGATTGGACCCTGCGGTGGTGGATGCCTGGCAAGTGTTCCACCGCTGTGGATCTTCAGTCCTGAAAGCTAGTACTCCATGGAGTTGACCTTCAAAACAAAGAAGGAGGCTGGGCGTGATGGCATTTGCCTGTTATCCTTGTTACTCTGAGGCCTGAAACAGGAGGATCACGACTTCAAAACAAGGAGAAACAAGGGAAAGCTGAGGGACTCTCTTTGTGGTGGACCTGTCTTATAAGGAGTTGTGTGTGTGTGTGTGTGTGTGTGTGTGTGTGTGAGCGAGCGCAGGCGCATTCGCGAACAGGTGCATATGCATGTGCGCACAGGTGATAGGTGTCATCCCTCAGGAGCTTTTTTATTTTCTTTGAGACCAGGTATCTCATTGGGATCAGGGCTCTCCAATTAGTCTAGGTTAGCTCACCAGAGAGCACAGGAATCTCCTTTTCTCCATTTCCCCAGCACTGGGATTCCAAATGCAATGCTGTCAGGCTCTTTAAAAGGGTCATTTTTCTTGTTCTTTCATTTAAAAAAAATAAACAAATAACAAGGGCACAAAGAGGAAAGCATGGCAGACAGAGTACGGCTGAGTCTTGCAACACCAGCAAGCATCCTGGGTGCCAGGGGCCTAAGTGTGCCAATTAAGAGCATCATCAGAATGGGTGGAAACAACCGACTCACCTGTGTGCCGTCTACCAAGAACCCACTTCAGCTATACAGAAACATGAATTAACAGTAAATATATAAAACCAGGTTTGGTCTTATGTGTCCACAGTAACAGCAGTTGGGAGGTAGAGGCAGGAGGATTAGGAGTTCAGGATCGTCCTTGGCTACAGAGTGAGTTTGAGGCTAACTTATGCTACATGAGACCTTGTTTTAAAACACGACCATGACCAAAAGAAAAGAAAAGGAAAGAAAAGAAAAGAAAAGAAAAGAAGTCCAGCTGCCAGAAAATCTCTCAGAACACGACCGACTCAGCAACAGCATCAATCACTGGATCCAATAGCTGGCTGGAAGCTCCTGCGTTCACCAGCCACGGGGAACACACTTTTCTCAGGCTCACGTGGAACATTCACTATGGCAGCCCACGTTCTAGACCCAAAGCCACACCGCTGTTACAATTACAAAGCTAGGAACCACACTGACTTAAGCCAGAAGCAACAGAAAGTGAGACGGAAGATTTGATAACATTCGGATATCAGAGAAATCTTTAATTTTTTTTAAAAGATGGAGGGGAGGGGTCTTATTGTACAGCCTAGGCTAGCCTCCAAGAACTTACTAAGTAGACCAGGCTGGCCTGAGACTCACAGAGATGGCCATTTCTATCAAGCAACATGTAGATCAATAAACGGACCAACAAACAGATCGCAGGAATTGTGAAATATTTGTAATTACATGAAAACACAACAGGATTTGTGAGCAGAAGAGCTAAGAAGGAAAGTTGTAGCATCAACTGTATATACTAGAAAAGAAAAAAAGGTTAATCCATATTGCAGGGCTGGGGATCCTGCGCTTGCTAAAGAACCCTCCCACGGAACTGCATGCCTAGTCTAACAGGTTTCTCTTTTTTTGTTTTTGTTTGTTTGCTTGTTTTATGGTTTTTCAGGACAGAGTTTCTTTGTAGCCCAACCAAGCCATCTTGGAACTCACTCTGTAGATCAGGCTGGCCTCAAACTCAGAGATCTGCCTGCCTCTGCCTCCCCAGTGCTGGGATTAAAGGCATGTGCCATTACTACCCAGCTAAAAAAATTTTTTTAAAACCAGTCATTCAAGCCTCTGTATCAATAAACTAGAAACAGAAAAGCCAATTGAATTAGTAATATTCTAGAGAAATAAATTGAATCAGCATGGTAATGCTATAACTCATATAACATATCCCTTGTAATAGACACGCTCGCACCTGTGTTGTAAGGATGACTATCACAGTCAACCCATTGTATGTATTTTTTCCTGTACATGTACAAGGGAGAACAATGTACAAAAGCGGGGAGGAAGAGAGAGGGAAAGAAAGGAAAATATTTCCAGCTTTTCTTGCAGCTAGATATGGCTTCAAGAAAAGAGATATAAATGGATTTAGGGATAAGCACGTTCAGAAGAGTGAACACTGTATTGATGTTAGTAAGCACTCAGCCTGCCTTGTAGCTTTGAGAAGTAGATACCACTATTCTTAGCATCATAAAACCAAGGTTCAGAGAGGTGAAGGGACTTCCCCAATGACTGTTGAAAGGTTGTTAATAAACAAAAATAGCCAGGTGGTGGTGGCGCACACCTTTAGTCCTGGCACTTGGGAGGCAGAGGCAGAGGCAGGTGAATCTCTGTGAGTTTGAGGCCAGCCTGGTCTACAGAGCTAGTTCTAGGACAGCCAGGGCTACATACACATACAAAAAAACCAACCAAACAACAACAAAAAAAACCCCTCAGTCTTGAAATCCAATAAGCAAACCCAAAAATGATTAAAAATTAAAAGAAACATCATTATATCTGCTAGAACTAGGTTTATGTGCAATTGGAAGGCCTCAAATAAGTATGGTTTAGTAATCTAAGATTTAGTTTATCTTTAGGAAGTTTTTTAAATTCTATTTTTGAATTTTTTTCAATTAAATTTTATTTTTTGAAGGTTTATTTTTATTCGTGTGTGTGTGTGTGTGTGTGTGTGTGTGTGTGTGTGTGTGTGTATGGTGCCCACAGAGACTAGAGGACAGGATCCGATCCATGAAGCTGGAGTAATAGAAGGTTCTAAGTGCCCAGTGTGGGTGCAAACTCTCTCCAGCCCCGATTTTAGACTCTTAGGTAAAACAAATGTCCAAGAATTAGGCAAGCCTGAAGGTGGCTCCTGAAGTTGTTAATGACTTTCAGCTTTCTGCTCCGGCACTCCTAAGATGTGAGCCTTATCTTCGTTGTTGAAACTGACTGCAAGATCCCTTCTTTGACCTTACATTTGTACTCCATGCGTCAGGATGGATAGAGAAACACATGGAGAAAAAGGAAACAAAAAGTATAGTCAAGAGACTTGGGAGATGGCCCAGTGGTTAAGAGTGCTGGCTGCTCTTGCCAAGGATCTGGGTTCAGTTCCCAGCTCCTACCTGGGAACTCACAACCACCTATAACTCCAGTTCCAGGAAATCAGATAGCCTCTTCTGACTTCTGTGGCTACCAGGTACACAAACATAAGGCAGGCAAAACACACATACACATTAAATGAATTAATTAAAAAATTTAAAGAGGCCTGTCCAAAGATAAACATGAACCCCTGTGTGGGGTTGAATGCCGGCTTCGCCACTTCCCAGCTGGATGACATTCAGTAAGAGACTCTGTCCCTCCAAGCCTCGGTTCCCTCATCTGTAAGTGATGTTTTTGTCCACCTCATAGATTCAGAAAAGTATTTATTATTATTGTGCATACCACCATGATGTGTACATGTGGGGACACATGTCACAGACTGCATATGCATGTCAGAGGGCAACTTGGTGAAGTCAGTTTTCTCTTCCATCTGGGAATCAAAATCAGGTCACCAGGCTTGCACAGGCAAGTCCCTTTACCTGCAGAATCATCTTTCAGAGCCTTATTATTTTTTTTATAGGATTAAATGAGACGGTGAGACAATGTGGGAACCTAGCACTCTGGCCTATAGTTGAATGCTCAACGCTATTTATCTTTGGACACAAGGTCTTGCAATGTGGCCTAGGCTAGTCTCATACTCATGCCCTTTCCTCATTGTCCCTAGTGCTGGGATAATAAGTGCGGGTCATCATACCCATCTTCAATGTTATTGTTAAAGACAAATTATTATTATTATTACTACTACTATTACAGTGCTAGGCACTGAACTTGGGTCTTTATGCAAGCACTTTTCCACTGAGCTACACTCCAGTCTGATATTATCAATCTAAATTTGTCATAATGCCTGCTAGCTGCCTGCAGCCCAGGACACCAGTAGACTCTAGGGTCAATGAGCAGGACTAGTCTATCCCAGAACCCTTGCCTCTACACCAGCAGGACTGGTCTATCCCAGAACCCTTGCCTCTACACCAGTTGGACTGGTCTATCCCAGAACCCTTGCCTCTACACTAGTAGGACTGGTCTATCCCAGAACCCATGCCTCTACACCAGTGGTTTTTAGTGAGCAGTCATCACTCTCAGGGGATGCTGGTCAAATGTTTGCACAGACTTTTAAAACAGTACCTATTTTCGCCAATGATCTAGTGGGTGGAGGCCAGAAACGAAGCTAAGCATCCAACAGGGGATGGCAACCTCTGCCATAAAGTCTATAGGCTGAAGGTTGAGAACTCTTGCCACATGCTTGCCCTGCATCTGAGTATCAGACTCAGGAGCAGCTGGTGTTTTAACCAGCATCTGACTTCCAAAAGAGGCTCATAGACCACAGACCTCCGTGACCTCATCTGGCAGGTGTGTGTGCTGAAGCCTGTCTTGTTTGTGGTATGCCATCCCATACTTGAGACGCTTGGGTGAGGCTGACTTGTTCTGGTCCCCTCTCTCCCTCCTGACCCAAGAAAACCCATCTCAGCCTGGCTTTTCTAGAGTGGCTTGGCCTCTGGTTCTCTCCCATTTCTAGAGAAGCCCCTGAGGTCCCATAGCCATCATTTGGGTGCTCTACGGAGCCAAGGAGGTAGGGAGGTTGTCTCAGCATTCTCCAGCTGCCCCTGATGCTCTGGCCTCTGTTCCCAGTCTGTTTCATTTGAGGCAGCCCGTCACATACATGACAACCAGTGGGTGACTTGATTTTACGCCTCCTTTCATGCTGAAGATAGACATCATGCCTGCCTGTGTCTATGACAGACTGCTCCTGTGGACACAGTATGGGGTCAAGGACCCCAGAATTTTATTTGTGAGGTGTTCAAGGGGAGAGGCAGAGGCAGAGGCAGAGGCAGAGAGAGAGAGAACACAGGATGAGGGGATAGATAACAGAGATGGAAGAAAAAATAAGGAATAGAGGGATCAAATGTTAACTAAAAGGAAGAAAGGAGGGTTGGAGCTCAGGCTTGAGCACAGTGGGGGAGGGACGGGGGAGAGAGGGAAGGAAAAGGTAGAGACAAAGGCAGAGAAAAAGAGAGAACGAGAGGGGCGTGTGTGTATGTGTGTGTGTGTGTGTGTGTGTGTGTGTGTGGAGGGGGTGGGAGAGAGAGAGAGAGAGAGAGAGAGAGAGAGAGAGAGAGAAAGAGAGAGAGAGAGAGGAGTGGGAGAGAGAAAGATAGAGACCAGTGGAGAGAAGTGAGGAGTGTGTGTGTGTGTGTGTGTGTGTGTGTGTGTGTGTGTGTGTGTGTGGAGAGAGAGAGAGAGAGAGAGAGAGAGAGAGAGAGAGAGAGAGAACAGGGAAGAACATCTCACTGAGGTCTCAGTGCCCGTATTGGAAAGGCGGAGGAAGCTAGAGCTCCGGGATACAGGAGTGGTTTCCATGGAGATGAGGATGCACCAGGAGCTAGCAAAAACAGACTACAGTGAGGCCAGCCACTCTGGCACCTAGGGAGAGGAGGGCAGGAAGCAACTGAAGGGATGGTGTGTCTGTCCCCTGCCAGCTTCTAATCCCACTGCTGTCTTTTGCTAGAGAGTCTGAGCCCAGGGATGAGGAGACAAATCAAGGGCATCTAGGAAGAATGACATCCGAGTCTCCTCCCTTTCCTCCTCTTTCTCCTCCCCCTCCATGTCAATGACAGAGCACCTCGGGGCTTAACCCCACGCCTATTTTTTGTTTTCCACAACACCAAATGTAAATGTCCATGGGTGCCTGAGCCTTCCAGGGTTAACCTCTGGCTCCTGTTCACCCCTCTGCTCCGGGTGGGGGTCTGCACTTGCTTCTCTATCTGTGCACCAAGATGCATCTTCAGACTTTAATTCTCTAGCTCTCCTGGCTTGGTCCTGCTGCGGAGCTGGAGATTTCTTTTATGCCCATCACAGTGGGGGATCCTGTGTCTGAAGGCAGCCCTGGTAGAATGAGAGATTGATGACAGTGCTGCTGGGGACATTATATCAGGCAGGGAGGATGGGTGTGGGATAGAATCCAACTTGCAGAACTCTGGGGAGGGAGGGGGCTTAGGGAGCACTCCCTTGTACTGGAGATGGGGGACAGAGAGTCAAAGCCTCCCCCCTCTCCCATTGTGGGGACTGGATGGGCCACATATAGTGAACAGAACTGAGAACAACCAAACTAATATTACCTAATGACATTTAATATCCAGGTTAAGCTCTTAGGCCTGGAGCAGTCCAGGGCCACACAGCTCAAAAGGCTCTGTGCAAGCTGCAGACCTAACACTGCAGTGGGACTGAGCTGACCAAGTATTCTCAGTCGCCCATTGAACCTGGTGCCTCTGATTGGCCTGCTGTGGGGCCCTGTGCCACTCATAGACATAGACAACCACTGTTACCAAAGGAATGCAGTGAGATGATTGGTTCAGACTTGCCCTGCCCCTCCCAGCCTAGGCTGCTGTTGGGGGACTTCGGTAGTTTAACCCAAGTGGGTGGACTGGATGAAGGAACTATTTGTACAGGGTCATCCTGACTCCCCCTTTCTACCTTTATCTCACCTGAAGCCTACTGAATTATTTCCTTATTTGTGTAATTATTATTCTTGTTTTGACTAGAGTTTTTGTTTTGTTTGTTTGTTGTCTGGTTTTTGAGATGGTGTCATATTGGCCAAACTGGCTTTGTGACTGTGCAGATGAAGATGACCTTGAATTATAATTTATGTGTATGAGTGTTTTGCCTGCATGTATGTATATGTTCTCTCTCTCTCTCTCTCTCTCTCTCTCTTTCTCTCTCTCTCTCTCTCTCTCTGTGTGTGTGTGTGTGCAGTTCCTACAGAGGCTAGCAGAGGGTGTTAGATCTCCTGGAACTTCTGTAATAGATGGTAGCTGTGAACTGCTATGTGGGTGCTGGGAACAGAGGGTTGCAGTCCTTTGCAACATTGGCAACTGCTTGTTATGAGTAGTTTTGATTTTTGATATTAATAGCTAACATTATATGGAAGTTACTGTGCAAAACACTTTGGGGCCCCCTGTCATTTTTACAATTATTTGGTAATAGTCTTAACCACTCCCATTTTACAGATTTGGAAACTGAGGCACAAAGATAAAGAAATTGAGGCTCACAAATCTAGCAGAGAGCTGGGCCAACATTTGAATCCTAAACTCTACACTGCAACTTTCCTCTCTTCTATGTAAGCTCCATGAGACACAGATCCAAGAACCTCCCTGAGCTCTGCTCTAGTGCCTGGCACACAGTTGACCCTCAGCAAAGATTGAACAATTTGGCATTTTGCTAAATGTCTCTAAAGCACCGTGGTTCCTATTCTACAGAAAGCATAAGCCAGGCAACTCCCACTTCCCAGTCACAGCTAGAGGTGGAGAATCTATGGGCTGGCCCTGCTATGGTCCCCCACAGTCTGTTTGCCTAGCATCTTAGAATGAATGCAAAGTGTCGGTGAGCTGCTGTTGAATGAATAACAAAATTAAAACCAAAACCAAAGCAAACTCATACAAACTGGAGTGATGAGGATGGGGGAGAGTAAGAGAAACTGGAGGCTGTCAGGGAGCATGGCCTGGTGTTGAGAGTTTCATAATCCCTAATGGCAGGGTGAAGCATGAGAGGTCAGGGGTTCCAATTTCTGCTTCTTTGGGCCAACATCTCTCTCCCAATGCATGCGAAGTAGTTATCACACATTCAGATTGCTAGACAGGTCTGGGGGAATTCCCAGGACTCAGTCCCACCCTGTCCTCTCACTTCTAGGGAGTAATAATGCCTTCTCTTTCTTCCCGACTCGACCTCGGTGTGGATCCCGATTCTGATGCCCAGCCCTGTGCCTCGTCTTGGGCTGCATGATCTTCCCTGATGGCTGGGATGCTGAGACCATCCGGGACATGTGCGGGGCCAAGACGGGGAAGTACTCCCTGGGGGACTGTTCGGTGCGCTGGGCGTACATTCTGGCCATCATCGGCATCCTCAACGCACTCATCCTGTCCTTCCTGGCCTTCGTGCTGGGCAACCGGCAGACGGACCTGCTGCAGGAGGAGCTCAAACAGGAGAACAAAGGCAAGTGTGTGGACGAGAGGGCAAGGCCTGCTGCGGGGCAGGGAAGGACAACTGCAGATGAAATAAAAGGAGTGAAGCAAAAATTACACACAGGGAGCTGGAGAGGTAACTTGGCCGTTGAGAGCACTGGCTGCTCTTCCAGAGGACCTGGGCTGGTTCCCAACATCCACATGAGGCCACAGGACCATCTTTAAGTCTAGTTCTAGGGAATTCAACGTCCTCTTCTGGCCTCCTCTGGCACTGTACACATGGTGCCCATAAATACACTCTAGCAAAATCACCCATACACTTAAGATAAACTTTTTAAAAACGATTCTAAAAAGTTACACACAGAGGCCATTAAGATGGCTCAACAGTAAAGGTCCCTTGAGTTTGATCTCCAGGACCCACAAGGTGGAAGGAGACCCTGGAAAATGGTCCCCTGGCTTAGAGAGAGAGGCCCGCTCGCACTCAAGCATGCACGCATGCACACTGAGAACCTGAAAATAATTAGCGAAGAGGCTGAGGTTCAAAGGTTGTGGGTTCTCATCCTATGCCCCACACTCTGAAGTGAGGGGATGGAGGTGACTGAGAAACAACACGTGGAGAGAGAAAAGGTAAGTTCAGAAGTGAAAGAGCAGTGTGTTTATTAAGTCCCAAACCAAGGAGAACGAAGGGATGCATGGCTTAAACGAAATTTTAAGAATTGGAAATGAGCCCTTACTCCATACCAGGCTGGCTTGAAGGTGACAGAAATCCTCCTGCCTCAACCTCCTTAATACTTGGATTACAGAAGACAGTCACCATTCCCAACACATGTTGTTGTTTAGACAACATCTCACATAGTCCAAGCTGGCGCTCAACTCACTACATGACCAAAGATAGCCTTAATCTTCCTGTAATCATACCTTCAAGTATTCAGGTTACAGACCTACACCAACACACCAGGTCATTCATTCTTATATATATATGTATATACACACACATATATATGTATATATATATGTGTGTGTATATATATGTTCTTGTATAATGTTACATAAAAATATAATAATATATTTAAATATATATTTATTCAATACATATAATATATAATATATGAATAATATATTTAATTAAACAACTTAATAATATATTTAAATTTATAACCAATGTATTTAATATATATTAAAAACAAAGAAATACTGTGGCTGGAGAGAGAGCTCAGTGGTGAAAACCACTTGCAGTTCTTCTAGAGGACCTGAGTCTGGTTCCCAGCATCCAGGTTGGGCATCTCACAACTGCCCATTGACTCAAGATCCTGGAGAGCCAAAGCCCTCTTCTGGCTGCCACAGGCGTCTGTGTGAACACATGTGGCTTACACTAACACAGAGATACACACATAAGTAAAAATTTAATAATAATCTTTTTTTAATGATAAATATAGAAACTGGAAGGGTGGTCACCTGGGATTGGGTCTGAAGGGGAGGAATCTAGGGCACAAGACTGGGGCTTGTAGTCTATGCAAATTATCAACAGCTATAGCTTTGAATGGTACCATTCACAAATTTATTACATCATGCTGTATAACTGGTGTATTACATGTTGCATACATCAAGTAAGAGTAAACTACAACAAAGGAATAATTTAGGGCCATCAAGATGGTTTGTTATGAAACCCCGATAACTGAGTTTGGTACCTAGACCCCATTATGGAAGGAGAGAACCTACCCCACAAACTGTACTCTGATCTCACACACCCTCACTCTCACACACGAACATACGTAATAAATTTCATTTAATTAAAAAAAAAAAAAGAAACAATTTCAGTCATACATGCCTGCATAATCCCTGTTCTCTTGGGGCTGGCATAGGAGAATTATGAGTTCAAGGCCAGCCTGAGCCACATATTAAGATCCTGTCTCAAATCAACAAGAAACAATTTATACAGAAAGCCAGACTCTCAGAGGTAACTGCTTTTAGCAGATTGGTACCCACATATGCCAGGAAGGTCTGAGGTTTCCTGACGACGCTACAGTGAACATCTTTCTTCCGCCTCTACACACACCACAGTCACAAGTTTTTTCCTTGGGGTCTTCAGAAATAAAATATAATGACAGTGCCAGATAATCTCCAAAGGGCTGAAGCCAAGCAGAGTCTTCTGTCAGCCTACCCCTAGTGCTGAGAGAGCCATTGTGGTGGAGGTTTGTGCGTATGGGCACACGGTCCTAAGACTGAGCCTCAGAGCAGTGATTTCCACACTTCAACCTATGTTTAGCTCGTACATTCTTTATAGTCATTTCTTAGGGTCTCTGCTCACCGTACCATGGGCTTAAATGATAATATGATCACACGTAACTGCGTGTCTACTCGTCTGGCAGGAGACCTCAGTGTTGTGTTTGAAGTCTTGGATGGTGAGCACAGATTACAGTGGAAGCAGGTTAAGCTTAGAAATTACTTGACCTTGAGTTTCAGTTTCCCATACTTCATAAAACCAGGGTGATGAGAACAGATCCTTCTGTTGAGAGGACAACAGGACTGTCACGTTGAGAGGAAAGTTTGTGCATGCAAAGCGGCCAGCAGGGGCTGGCACTTGGGGAATGCTGAAAGCTGTCAGGTCTAACAGGCCTCTGCAGGCAGGCATCATGAACATCGATTTACAGAAGAGAACAAGGGTGGGGTGGGGGATGGTGTGCAGACAGCAGGAGAACTTGCTCCAAGCTCTCTAAGTAGTGAAGTCAGGGTTTGAATGCAGGTTCGAGTCCAGAACCAAGGTTCTACTCCACATTACCTATATCACAGCCCAATGAGGCTAGAGATTTTCTGCCCCCTATTATTATAGTCCTGGGACATTCCTCTGCTAATCTGACCTTAAAAGTTCCCATAACCCCTCCCACAATGCTATGTCTTTGATCTTGGTTTAAGGTCAGTACCTCCCCCTGGTGGCAACTTCCAGAAGTGCAAGGCTAAGCCTATGTGGATTCTCTGATGCTACCCTGGCAATGGAAGGATGTAACCCTCAGTGGATGAGTCCATTCAGTGTATCTCTCCTGTTTTCAGATGGCTCCCTTACAAGTTCATTTACTTTAAAGACATGACTCTGCTGTGTCGACTAGGATGCACTGGAACTCACTATGTAGCCCAGGCTGTCCCCACACCTGTGGCAAGCCTTCTGCCTCACTCACTCTCCTGAGTGTTAAGATTAAGATAGGAGTCAACTTTCCCAGCTAGAGCTCATTGTTAAAATGATACAGGAGGCCAGTCATGGTGGTGCATACCTGTAAACGTCGTACTCTGACAGCATTGGCAGGAGAATCAGGAGAATCAGGAGATCAAGGCTAGCCTCTGCTACCTTGTAAATTCAAACCCAGCCTAGGTTACAAGAGACTTAAAAACAACCCCCTCCCACCAATAAAACTCCCTACACTCGTGATATGGAAAAACTCCAGACATCTGCTTCCTCAACTGCTGCACGAAGGTGGATACTGTAGGTCAGTTCCAAACCAAAGTACAAACTAAACTAAGCCACCAGCATTTGCTGTGTGCCAAGTACTTACACGGCATCTCTTTTGACCCTTCGGAATAGTCCAGTGACATGGGAGACAGTCTTTGTTTCACACATGACAGCTCACAAGTGACATGGTGCACTCAAAGCTGACCTGCCAGCCAACGACTTGGTTCTAGTCACTTCCTGGCTATTTCTGTCTTGGGGAGTGGCTGAGGGAGCAGCTGTGACCTCACAGGCTCTAACGTGTTCTCTCTCTCTCTTTCTTTCTTCCTCCCTTATTCCCTCCTTCTCTCTCTTTCCCTCCCTCTCTCCCTCTCACAGATTTTGTGGGCACTACAGTAAGTTCTGTGCTGCGGCCAGGAGGTGATGTCTCTGGTTGGGGAGTCCTACCATGCCCTGTTGCTCACACACAGGGACCCTGAAAGCCAGGATTATATCCCAGAGTTGGCCTGACCTCAGCATATCCTGTCTGCTGCCCTCTCATTCCTGCGTTCAAGCTCCAGACCCAAATCTCGAACTGACTGCACATGGACCTCCGGGCTCTGAAGAGAGGCAGGGGCTGGGCAGCAGCCTGGCAGAAAGTAGAGGCCCTTGAGATCCTGAGAGAGCCTGATTCTGGCCCTGCCTCCATTGGACCTAGTGGAGCCTGGGTCTCCCTCTCTGGTCCTTTGGTTTCCTTCTCTCCTGTGTAGACTAGCTGGAGGTCCCTGAGGACCCCCAGGGAAAGGAGGCTCTGCAGTGCAATCTCCTTGGACCCCTTCAATCTGGAGGGCTGCCTGCTGTGTCCTTGCCTGTCAGTCCTGATCTCCTAAAGAGACTTACTTACTCAAGACACTGCCCCAGGAGGGCCAAACTCTTTCCTACTTTATTTTTATTTGCTGATGATGGTCCCACCACATCTGCCACAAAGTTCCAGGTGCCACCAGCCCCCCAACGGGGCCTCCTCTGCCTCCCTCAATCAAGCCTGCACCCAGCTCTCAAAGGAATCTGAGCCGTGCAGAGGGAGTAAAGATAGGGTCTTCCTTCCCGCTGCTGGGAGTCCCTCAACACCTCAGAGTCTGAGGGGGGAGACACGGGCTCTGGAGGCTGTGGGAGGAGGCAGCAGCTGGAGTTTGTCAACATCCCAGCCTGGGGCTGGCCTGGCCTCTTTCCTACTGGGATATCTCACTGGTGACTTGCTCCTCGAGCCTGGCCTGTTTTGTACAGCATAGACTTCTCAGGCCCATTGTCAGGGTTGGTGGCTGTGGAGAGGGGGCACAGGGGTGGGGACCTAGGGGTCACCCCTCTCCTTCTCATGCTTCCTACACCCCAGACATCTGCCAAGGGCAGAGACTGTCTTGCGTCTTTGATACTTTTCTGCCTAACTTGAACTTGCAGGTCACCTCTGAACAGGGTACCCTTGTCCCCACCCCAGGCCCTGTTACCCTGTCCCTGCCTCTTTCTCCTCTTTGCCCACTTCTCGCCTTGCGATAAGCCCAGGGTCTGCAACTTCATGGGCAGTGCTTGGAGCTGAGGTAGGTGTGTGTGTGTGTGTGTGTGTGTGTGTGTGTGTGTGTGTGTGTATGTGTGTATGTGTGTGAGTGTGTGCACTCTTGAGCGTGTGTGTATGTGTGTGTGTGTGTGTGTGTGTGTGTGTGTGTGTGTATTAGGGAAGGGCAAATGAGAAGATCTCTCTTCCTCTCCCGCTGTGGGGAGCTACTCCCTCCCCCTTAGCAGAGAGAAAATGAGGGAGATTCCAGGTGGGTTTTTTTGTTGTTATTGTTGTTTTGTTTTTTATTTTGTTGTAGTTTTTGACCATCTTTGGTTACCTTATGGATCTGGTGGCAGAGCCATCTAATTAATCATAGACAAGCCTTCAGTCCCCAGTGGAGGGGTGGCAGACTAGCTTCATCTAACATAATGTCTCCTAGGGCACTGCCTGCAGCCTAGTCCTTGTGTCTGGGATGTGTGCCTCCTATAGGCTGAACAGGAGGCTTATCACTTCCGTGTGTTTCGAGGGCCTCAGCCAGAGTGGAAGAGTGGCTAGTCCATGAGTTTGCTGTCCTTGTATTCATCTTCATAGGACTTGGAGCTGAGTTAGGATTCCTGAGCAAGGCCCATGACCCAAGGCTGCCCCGGCAGGACCCTAACTGGAATCTGATGCTGGTTCCTGGCAGGATTCCTGACACTTGGAACTTTCCAGATCCCATCTCCACATTTTCTCCTCTCTCTTCCAGGGTAGACACCTCCTCCTAAGTTTTGGCCACTGCCTTTGTGTTCCCCAACACTTGTCCCCACCTGATCCCTTCCTGGAGCCAGAGTACTGGAGTCATCTTCAGCAGGTAGCCAGGAGACTGGGAATGGACAGGGAGGTTAGGGGAGCCTTGTCGGAAGAAGGGAGCAGGGAGTCAGTTCCTTAGCTTCAAACCAGAGGAGAGGGTCCAGGTAGTGACGAGAGGGGCAGGAGCGGGTGGCTGACTGGGAAGTGGGCAAGGCAAAGATGAGACAGAAGACAGGCATGAAAAGGGAGGGATGGTGAGAGAGAGAGAGAGAGAGAGAGAGAGAGAGAGAGAGAGAGAGAGATCTGGAGAGACACAAGCAGTGATGGATAAGGAGAGGTGAACTGGCATAGGGTTTCCATGACTGGGCAGCAGATGAAGAAGCCTGGGGAGTGAGAAACGGAGGTGTAATTCACAGTGACCAAGAACAAAACAGAGAAGGTAGAAGGTAATAGGGGTGAAGAAATCTGGAGGTTGAGGAGGGCAGCCATTCGTGTGCTTGGAGAGTCTGTTTTCCTAAGGACACCTGCTTGCCCAAGGGGTCCCTCGTGCATTGGCAGACAGGCTAGAAATGACCCCTTGGAGGACAAGTGGCTCTGGGTCTGCAGCAGCTCTGATCCTTTGGAGAGGACTGTGTGTGTATAACGGACTGAGCAGGCCAGGCTGTGTTAGAGGCTGGCTAATCAAGATGAGGAGGAGGAAGGACATCAGTGTTCTCCCCACCCTCCAGCCAAGCAGCTGCTGCCCAGCGGTGCAGTGTGGAGTTCAGGCTAGGGGGCTGAAGCCTGCAGTCTGCAGGATCCCCATGGGGGAAAGAAGAGAGGTAGTAATGGGGACCAAAGTGTGGTCCTGAAGACTTAGAAGATTAGGGACAGAGAAAATGGATGCTTCAGCCAAGAACTCAGGTGAGGCTCCAGCTGATCTCCCAGCAGTTGGCATGGTACATTAGGGCTGGTGAGCCTTTGGGAAAGGATAGGCTATGGGGATCAACATCTCTGTTTCTGATCACCAACCAAGAGCTTCCTGACTTTGGGTCCCTGAAAATCCTCGGCCATTTGTGACTGATGGGGAGGCTAGTGTTTGGTGGTACTGGATTTCTTTGCTCCTGGCAGAGTGTGGAAATAGCAGTTATAACTTCAATGGGGTCCAGCCTCTGCTTCAGAGTACTGTTTAGACTAGTCCTTGGGGCTATGAGAAGTCGAACACTGCCCCCTAAGGACCAGAGCTATGGAGGAAAGCCGTCCCAAGGGCACAGGGATGTGGGGAAGATTGACATCCTTCTGGGGCCTGCTGGAGCCAAGATGAGTTTGCAGATGGCGCTTGGGAGGACAGGAAACCTCTACAAGCTGAGCCCCTCTTGAACACAGAGGGGCTAGTCCTTCTCCAGCCTCTGGTATGAATTGAAAAAGGGAAACCTTCTTCTTGGAAGGGCTGGACTCCTTCTAGCACAAGAGGCTTCTGGGGGGATCCTTGTCTGGCTTGGAGCTAGCTTTTGGGTGGGACAGGAGTATTCCTGAGAAGTGAGCAGCAACGGCCAGCCCTCCCAGGACTCTGACTGGCAGTCCTCCAAGGACCTGTGCTGTGTGTTAGGGTAGCTTGGTGTTGTCTGTGCCCCACTAGTAAGTTCTGTCTGAATGTGTCCTTGATGTTCACTTGTCCAATTTGGTAACATTTCTTTTGGTCCCGCCCCCTTCTGCTGCTGCTGGATTTGAGCTTCAGTGCAGGTGGAATGATGTTCAAATAAAGACACAATTTATATCACCCATGCTGGCTGCTGCTCCTGAATCATGACCCAAGGCTTCATGGGTGGGCTACAGCCCAACTGTTCAAATCAATGGCTGTATATTCATGGAGAGCTGATGTGTTCAGTGTGACTTAATGACAGTTTCTCTCACCACAGTAACAAACAAACAAACAAACACTTGGGGCCTAGTAATCTCAGAACTCAGGAGATTGAAGCAGGCGGATTGTAAATTCGTGGTCATACTAGACTACATGAAGAGATTTAGTCTCAAGAAAGAAAAAATGTCTGGGTATTTTCAGAGATGACTGTGGCCCATGTTTTGAGCAGGAGCCTGAGTCTTGTCTGCATGTCCACTTTTAGCGTCACCTTTCCTCAAACATCCCTCACAGACGTAGGGTTGGGATTGGAGGGATGGCTCAGCAGTGACAGGCAAGGGCTTCTCTTCTAGAGGACCTGGGTTCAAGTCCCAGCATCCAGGAGCATCTTGCAACTCCAGTTCCAGGAGATCTGATACCCTCTTCCAGTCTCCATGAGCACCAGGCATGCACATAATATCAGCACATGCATGCATGCAAACAAAATGACCTTGCACATAAAACACAAATTAAAATAAAAACTTAAAAGGCCAGGCATGATGGCACAAACCTTTAATCCTAATACTTAGGAGGCAGGGGCATGTGAATTTCTGTGAGTTTGGCACCATCTTGATCTATATATCCAGTTCCAGACTAGCCAGGGTGAGAGAGAGAGAGAGAGAGTGAGAGAGCTAATTAATTAATTAATTAATTAATTTTAAAAGTATCCCAAGGCCTAATGTGGCTGCTGGCGCTCCAGTCATTTGGTCTATGAGCCATTTGAAGCCGCCTGGAAATGACACAGAGCTGAGTCACCTGGCACATGTAACTGAAAGAGGCTGGAACCATTAACTGGGCACATTGCCAACACAAATGAAACCAGGGTTCTGTGACACGGCAAAAGAAGACACCAGCAGCAGCAGTCTGAAGAACACTTCTGGAGGCACAGTCTTGATTCTGCATGCAGGACTCTGACCGCAGTAACAACGCTCCACTCTTCTGTGCCTGTGGGGACTTGGAGAAGTCAGAATACCTATTTCTAGAACAATACTTACACAAAGGGAAGAAAATAAGAGTCCATACTGAAGAGATGAGAATACCGACATTAGCCGCATTACACGGGGTGTTCAGGTGATCGGGGATCATGTGGAAGCTGCCCAGTGGGCCACACATCACAAACAAAGACCCATTCTAAAGGTGCATCTGGATGTGGAGATGAGCATATCAAAATATGGCAGGTTCTGCTAAATGCCAGCTTTTTGTGGGTGTTCTTAGGGGAGGTACCTAACTAACATGGCTTCTGATGGAATGCGTGTATCAGGACAAAATCTCATTGTGTGGGAATGAGTGACAGGCAGGCCACAGCGGAAGAGAAAGCAGCTTGAGGGACAGGTGGGTGGATTATCTCCCAGGGAGACTGGAAGCAGTATGGGAAAGGTGAAGCATGAATGTGAGGTGCGGAAGGGTCAGAGATGAGCGTGGGGGTCCACAAGGGTCCGAGAAAGCTCAGATTTAAGAGTAGTGGAAGATTGCTTAATTATTTGAGGGAGGGCAGACCAGAGCCTAATGTGGACCAGGCTGACCAGGAACACAGCGATCTCTTTGCCTTTACCTCCCAGTATGGAAATTAAAGGTGTTTACCACCAGCCCTGACAGGGATTGTTTGTTTTTGAGACAGGGTCCTGGTGTGTAGCCCTGGCTAGACTGAACTCAAAAGCAGTCTTCTGATCTCAGCTGGGATTATAGGTGAATGCCACTGTGTCAGCTATGTTTCTTTTGTCATAAACCAGTGTGACCAAGGCAACTTGTAGAAGAAAGACTTTATTTAGGGCTTCTGGCTCCAGAAGGTTAGAATACATGCTGTCAGAGCAGAGCAGGTGGCAGGAGCCTGGAGCAGTATCTAAGTGCTTGGATCTTGAACTGCAAGCTGGACACAGAACACACAAGGAATGACATGATCTTTTGGAAATCTTTAAATCCCACCTCTCAGTGACATACCCTGCCATTGAGGCCACACCTCCTAATTCTCTCCAAACAACTTCCAAACAGGGACCAAGTATTCAAATACTGAAGACTCAAACCACCACAGCTACCATGACTAGTTCACAGAAGTATTTTAAACAGGACTCACATTTTCGGGAAGATTCCTTCGGTGTGGTGATAATAAATGGGTCAAAAGGTGACATTTTTGGGAGGCTGCAAGGATGGCTCAGTGGTTAAAGCAAGTGGTTAAGTGGTTAAGGAGCCTTCTCTTGTAGAGGACAGGGTTCCCAGAACCCACAAAGCAGCTCACAACCATGATGCCCTCTGCTGGCCTCCAAGATTGCCAGACACACATGGTGTACAGACACACATACAGGAACCCCCACCCCCACCCCACACACATATCAATTAATGAAAAAGTAAATTTAAAAATATTTTTTAACTAACAAGTTTGGGGGCTGGAGAGATGGCTCAGTGATTAAGAACACTGGCTGCTCCTCCAGAGGACCCAGGTTCAATTCCCAGTACCCACATGGCAGCTCACAGCTGTCTATAACTCCAGTTCCAGAGGATCTGACATACCCTCACAGACATACATGCAGGCAAAACACAAATGCACATAAAATAAAAATAAATAAAAATTTGAAAAAAATAATAAAAATACGTTAAAAAAAAAAAAAAAAGACAGATTTTGGATTGAGAGATGGCTCTGTGGGTAAAAGTGTCTACTGTCAAGCCTGGTGACCTGAGTTGGATCCTTAGGACCCACATGGCACAAGGAGAGAACCAACTCCCAAAAGTTGTTATGTGACCTTCACATGTGCACAGTGGCTATGCCCTCCCCTAGATATAGATAGGTAGGTAGGTAGATAGATAGATAGATAGATAGATAGATAGATAGATAGATAGATATAGATGTAAAAAATTTAAAATATAGAATGCTTCATAAGTTTGTGTCATACTTGCACAAGAGTCATACTAATCTCTACACTGCTTCAAGTTTAGTAGATGTGCTGTCAAAGTTGAGATGGCACAATTTAAAGAGGCGACAGTTTGGATGAGAGAGAACTAGACACCTGGTGTGACACGAGGTCACAGCAATAGATCTGAGAGAGGGAGGAACTTGTGCTCCAGAGTGGAGCTGAGGACACTTGGTAACTGGTTTTGGGATAAAAGATACAGTGTCAGTGACATTGAGGAAGACAGGGAACTTGAAAAAAATGGGGTTTTTTTTTGAGGGACTAGAAAGATCTGCTAAGATGTCAGGAGACTTATCTGATCAGTCCATGTGTGGGAGGCTGTCCTGACAGATGCGGGTGGTGGGTAGCAGCACCCGGGTCATAGTTGCAATCAGTAGTGTAGATCGGTCTACCCAGTGTGACTGACTGCACAGGGTAAAGAGCCACTAGGGGAGGTGAGACGATGCCTGGTGTGAAGGCCGGTCAGAGGAAGAGACATACACAGAGAGGACAGAAGAGTACCAACTCGTGAGAGAACTTCAAGTGTGCTGCTATGGAAACCAAGGATGAGCAGAGAGATCCAGCATGACGGGGCTGACGATGAGGCCACCAGGAAGTTGGTAGGAACATTGGGGACAGCCAAAGTGAGGTTTGTTTGGGGCAAGAGCAGTTGGTGACAGAGTGGAGATTGTCCATCATCGGGCAGAGAGGGAGAACTCAGTGCCAAGGGTTCCTTCATGATCATTACCCAGCAGAGGAGGAGAACCAGATTTTTACCCGGAGGAGGCAACAGTCTCTAAATATGTGGGTGTTTTCAAAGTTCACAGGTGTGTGGAGGATATGGGAGAGAGGACTGCAAAAGGGGCCAGCTCTGGAGGGGTGGGAGCCAGCCCAGAGTGCAGAGGTGGGGACTGAAAAGATGTTTTGGGTTACAGTTGGAGCTCTGGCCTGTTGAAGTCTATTTTCTTGGTGAACCAAGAGGCTGAGACGACAGTAGAGGTTAGAAATGGATGCCCAAGTAGTTAAGTCTGCAACAGGCCTGGCAGCTGGCCATGGGTCTGCCACAGTGCCTGTCAATGGGTGGGAAGGCTGAGGAGGAAACAGGCCTGCCCTGAGACCTGGAGTGAATGTCAGACTAGGAGGGCCTGGAAAGAGGCTCGTGGAAGGGGAAAGTGGAGGAACTAAGGGACTGGAGTCTTCTCTCCCTCCCCCCACCCCCCGTTGTTTTGTTGGCTTTTTCAGGACAGAGTCCTATAGTTTCTGTCCTATAAGAACAGCCTTGGCTATCCTGGAACTCACTCTGTAGACCAGGCTGCCCTAGAACTCACAGAGATCCTCTGCCTCTCTGCCTCTCTGCCTCTCTGCCTCTCTCTCTGCCTCTCTCTCTCTCTCTCTCTCTCTGCCTCTCTGCCTCTCTGCCTCTCTGCCTCTCTGCCTCTCTCTGCCTCTCTCTGCCTCTCTCTGCCTCTCTCTGCCTCTCTCTGCCTCTCTGCCTCTCTGCCTCTCTGCCTCTCTCTGCCTCTCTCTGCCTCTCTGCCTCTCTGCCTCTCTCTGCCTCTAAGCCTCTCTCTGCCTCTCTGCCTCTCTCTGCCTCTCTGCCTCTCTCTGCCTCTCTGCCTCTCTCTGCCTCTCTCTGCCTCTCTGCCTCTCTGCCTCTCTCTGCCTCTCTCTGCCTCTCTCTGCCTCTCTCTGCCTCTCTGCCTCTCTCTGCCTCTCTGCCTCTCTCTGCCTCTCTGCCTCTCTGCCTCTCTCTGCCTCTCTCTGCCTCTCTGCCTCTCTCTGCCTCTCTCTGCCTCTCTGCCTCTCTCTGCCTCTCTCTGCCTCTCTCTGCCTCTCTGCCTCTCTGCCTCTCTCTGCCTCTCTCTGCCTCTCTCTGCCTCTCTGCCTCTCTGCCTCTCTCTGCCTCTCTCTGCCTCTCTCTGCCTCTCTGCCTCTCTGCCTCTCTGCCTCTCTCTGCCTCTCTGCCTCTCTCTGCCTCTCTGCCTCTCTGCCTCTCTGCCTCTCTGCCTCTCTCTGCCTCTCTGCCTCTCTCTGCCTCTCTCTGCCTCTCTGCCTCTCTGCCTCTCTGCCTCTCTCTGCCTCTCTCTGCCTCTCTCTGCCTCTCTGCCTCTCTGCCTCTCTCTGCCTCTCTGCCTCTCTGCCTCTCTCTGCCTCTCTGCCTCTCTGCCTCTCTGCCTCTCTCTGCCTCTCTGCCTCTCTCTGCCTCTCTGCCTCTCTCTGCCTCTCTCTGCCTCTCTCTGCCTCTCTGCCTCTCTGCCTCTCTGCCTCTCTGCCTCTCTGCCTCTCTGCCTCTCTGCCCCTGCCCCTGCCCCTGCCCCTGCCTCCTGAGTGTTTGAATTAAAGGTGTGCACCACTACCACTCAGGACTGAGATTTTTGTAAAGCAGAAGGACAAGAGACTGTGAGGACAGTCACCTGAATATTCCCAGGAAGATTTTGAGAGGAACCTGTATACACCTGTTTCCCCCAATTTGGGGGAGAAGTGGTATAAGTTAGCCCTGGAGGGCCAGGCACTACAAAGCAGCCTAATGACATAGAAGCTTGCTAGAGAATGAAAAGGTAATGGTGACAAGAGAGTCTAGAGTGGGGGTTCTCAACCTGTGGGTCAGGACCCCTTCGAGTTGAACAGCTCTTTCACAGGGGTCACCTAAGACTGTGGGAAAACACAGAGATTTACATTATGATTCATAACAGTAGCAAAATTGCAGTCATGAAATAGCAATAAAAATAATTTATGGTTGGGGGTCACCACAACATGAGAAATTACATTAAAGGGTTGCGTATCACTAGGAAGGTTGAGAACCGCTATGCTAAAGGAAGCAGTAAAAGACCCAGAGCCTCAGGAGGAAGGGTATTTTAATCTTGTGGACAAGATGCAACTGTCTGGGAAATCTAATGAGAACCTTAACACAACCAGACGAGAGGGATTAAGTAGTTATTTAAAAGGCATGTAAGGTTAAGGTGGTGTGTGTCTTGCAATCCCATCTCTTCCCACAAGAGAGGGAGAGGCAGGAGAATCATGAGTTCAAGGTCATCCTTGGCTAGGAAGAAGGAAGAAGGAAGCAAGCCTCACCTATGAGACTCTGTCATGTGGGCTCGTGCACTCGCGTGCACACACACACACACACACCCCGCACTCACACTCACACACAGTCTTCAGTGGAAGTGAGATCCTAATAGAGCCAATGGGTGAGATGAAGGAGGTGAGGCTTGCCTATAAAGGAGAAAGGTGTTCTGAAAACACTGCAGACAGGCCCAGGCTGTGAGAGAAGAGATCTGGGAAGAGGCTGCAGGGCAAGAAAGGTGTTGGGAGCCAAGATGAGCAATGCACATTCATTCTGGGAGGTCAGTCCTGTGGTGACACAAGCACTAGGGTAGGGTTGATGCTGGCTGCTGGCACCTTAACAGATGGAGCCTGGCTGCAGGATTCACTAGGTGGACTGGAATGTCTTCAAATTCATTAACTCACTCAACAAAGCCCTGAGTGAACATCCACGCTGGTTAGGCACCTAGGCCTGAGGTGTACAGAAACACACCACTTGTGGGTTTAATCAACCACCTCGGGCCAATTTCTAGTGGCTTGTCATTGATTAAGCATTACAGAGACACAGCATAAAACAAATGCACACGTTAATGAACTATAAAACACCCTTCCAAACACCATCAAAGAGAATCCTGTGAGGCACCCCAGGAGCCCTTCGTGTGGTGCTGAAAAACGGCCTCAGCATTTTCTTCAGAGCGACTGTGGCTTGACTTGTATGGTAATTGCTTCCCAGGTATTTATGTTTTCTGTTTATGCTCCAACTGAAACCCTCACAAATTTAGCTTGTTCCTTTTAAAAATGAACTATCTTCCTCTACTTATTTGAGACCAAGCATGCAAAGAGGAATTTGTCTGGCTTCTCTCTTGCTGGGTAATCCCTTTTATGTTTTAAAAAATTTTTGTTTATAATGTGTGTGTGTATACCTTTGGGAGTTTATGTGTACAAAGTATAAGCTGGAAGAGGGCATAAGATCCCCTGGGGCTGGAGTGACAGGCATTGTGAGCCACCATGTGGGTGCTGGGAACTGATCCTGGGTCCTTTAGAGAGCAGTAAGTGCTCTGAATTGCTGAGCCATCTCTCCAGGCCTGGTTTCTATTTTTGTTTGTTTGCTTAGTTGGTGGGTTGCTTTTTTAAAAACAAGATATCACTCTGGTATTGTGGTTGGCCTAGGGCTCTCTGTGCAGATTAGGTGTGTACGTGGCAGTGACGTCACTGCATCTGCTGCCCGATTGCTAGGATGATGATGGTCAGTAGTGTGTGAACATTCTCTTGTTGGGTAGTTGGGTTTTGCCTTTTTTTTTGGTTTTAATTTCAAGCAATTTGGTAATTGAACATAGATGCTCAGTCAAACTCAAATGTGTATATGCGTTTTACATTTTTATTCTGTGTGTATGGGTGTTTGGCTGCATGTATGTTTGTGTACCATGTGTATGTCTGGTATCCACATTGGCCAGGACACCAGATCCGCTGGAACTGGAGTTACAGATGGTTGTGAGCCACCATGTGGTTGCTGGGAATCAAACCCAGGTCCTCTGGAAGAGCAGCCAGTGCTCTCAACCACTGAGTCATCCATCCAGCTGCTGATACACATATTTTAATGACTTTTGATAGATTTTTTTTTAAATCAAAAGATTATATCAATTCTGTTGTCAACATCTGCTGATGCTTATTGCTTAGATCTTTAGTTTCTTATGGGAATATTTCCACAAAGGAAAGCTTATACATACTTGTAACTGCTGAAATCTTCTTTACCAGTTTAAACAAATCAAAGGCTAGAATATGACTAGATGAATTGCTCAGTGGATAAGAGCACTCACTCACTACACTACTAAAGGTTGAGTTCAGTTCCCGGCTCACACATGCCACTTCACAGAACTCCAGTTCCAGGGATCTGATGCCCTTTCCTGGGCTCTGTGGATGCCTGTACACATGTGATGCATGTCCATTGCTCAGGCTCACACACATAAATAAAAACTAAGTAGGGTGTGGTCTTCCTAGTATCTTCCAGAATGAACAATTGTTTTGGTCATGAATCCATGGATTTAAACATGTTTAACTGTCTTTAATTTAGGTTAAAATCCTAACCACTTCTGAGGAGAACCCCATCTTTCATGAACAGTCTCTTCTCTATGTTGATGAGAGTCCTTCAAAGCTGACTCTAATTGTCTTAGATATCCTTGGGTCATTGATGTGCTCCAGGCTAACCCTGCACATATCTTCTTTCAAACTTGTAATCCGCCATTTCCCTAAAATAACTAAAAACCATTTCTGGGCCCTGACAGTTATCAGAGCTAATACTACATCCACCCCGTAGATAGCTATGGGATTTCTCCCAATGACTAATGCATAGTTACTACTGACAAAGGCTCTGCCTAAATCTCTATTTTATCATCCATGGCACCCTTTGCTCTACACCGAGTGTCCTGGCTTTTAAAAGTACTATTTTTGTAGAGTGTAATCTCATATTCAACTCCTTTGACACACCACCAGTAAGAGGACTGGAAACAGCTGGTACTTACTTCTGGTTGTACTGTATGCACACTGCTCGTAACAAGCTCTATGGCTAAAACCCTACTTAGTCTGGTATTCACTAGCAGTTTTGTGTGGTAGCAGTAACACAGCCAATGAGATTTAAGTTACCATCTGTCAGGGTTTGGTCAGCAAAACTCAAATAAAACCCCAAGGAACTGTTCATGGCAGACTCCCTCAAGTTCTTCAAAAATCTACTCTTTTTTTTTTTTTTTTTTTTTTTTTTTTGATACAGGTTCTCCTTATGTAACCAAGGCTGGTCTGGAATTTCAATTGTAACCCAGGCTAGCCTGAAATTCCCTATGTAGTATAGGCTAACCTAGGACTCACCATCCTCCTGTACTAGCTTCCCAAGCACATTACCACATCCCGCCTAACTCTTGCATATTGATTACACCAGGCAGAAAGATCCATTAGTGAATGCCTAGCATAGACAGGGCTCTGTGTTTGACTACAAGAAAGCAACAAGGAGAGATATCCTATTCTTCTGAAAAATAAAGAGCCTCAAAAAGCTGAAGTGGTCTAACTTTCATTCCATTATAAAATACAAGACAAGCATGTAGATACACACACACACACACACACACACACACACACACACACACACACACACCAGGACTGCTGACTACTTAGGAATCTTTCCTTTTCTTTAAAATCCAGCTATCTGGATCAGTGAGATCACTCAGTGATAAATGTACCTGAGCCAAGCTGGGTGACCTGAGTTTGACCTCTAGGACCCACACTGTGGAAGGACAGAATGGACTCACGCAAGCTGTCCTCTGACCTCCACACTGGGGCCATGGCACACAGACATATATACACTAAATAAAATGTAACACAAAATAAAACCCAATACTTTAATTAGAATTGTTTTCTGTTTGTTTTTTTGAGCTACGGACTCAGTCTACAACAGTGTTATCAACCTTCCTAATGCTGAGACCCTTTAATACAGCTTTTTATGTTCTAGTGACTCCCTAGCCATAAAATTATTTCATTGCTACTTCATATCTATAATTTTGTTACTGTTATGAATCATAATGTAAATATCTGATATGCAGGCCTCTAAACGGCTGTGATCCACAGGTTGAGAACCTCTGGTTTACAGTCAAGGCTGATTTCAGATTCAGTGATCCTTTTGCCTCAGCCTTGCAAGTGCAAGTGTAAGGCACTATCTGTCTCAGGATGTCTTATATTGGTTATCTGGGATTAAATCTACTAAGTTTGTGTTCTAGTTTGCTTTCTGTTGCTGTGATCAAACACTCTGACCAAAGCGACTCAGGGGGAAAGGGTTTATTTCAGGTTATACTTTACAGCTTACCAGCTGGAGAAGCCAGGACAGGAAGAAGCAGAAACCAAAGCAGAGACCATGGAGGAATGCTGCTGACTGGCTTACTTAGCTAGTTTCTGACATAGCTTAGGCCCAGGGGACCTAGGTATGATATGGCCCTCAGTGGGTGTGTCCTCCCGCATCAATCAGTGTCTTAGTTTGGGCTTTGCTGCTGAGGAGAGACACCAAGGCAACTCTTATAAAGGAAAACATTTTAATTGAGACTGGATTATAGTTCCAGAGGTTCAGTTCATTATTATCATGGAGGGAAACATGGCAGCATGCAGGCAGACACGGTGCTAGAGAAGTTGTAGAGTTCTACATCTTGATCTAAAGGCAGTTGACACATTGGGTGTAGTTTGAGCACAGGAGACCCAAAGCCTGCCCCCACAGTGCCACACTTCCTCCAACAATGCCACACCTACTCTAACAAGGTCCTACCTAATAGTGCCACTTCCTATGGGCCAAGCATTCAAACACATGAATCTATGGGGCCATACCTATTCAAACTACCACATTTCATTTCCTGGCCCACATAGGCTGGTAGCCACAATACAATGAAAAATGCAGTTAGTTCAACTTCAAAAGTCCTATAGTCTCACCAATTTTATAAGTCCAAATTTCAAAGTCTCTTCTAAGATTCATGTAATCTACTAACTGTAACGCCCCATTAAAAAACAAAACAAAAACCAGACCACATACTTCAAAACATTTAACAGCCTAGGATATATATATATATATATATATATATATATATATATATATATATATTTACCATTCTGAAATGGAGCAGAAATACTGGACCAAAGCATGATCAAAAACTAGTTGGACAACTCCAAACACTTCATCCACATGTCTGATGCCAAAATACTCTTCAGCTCTCCAACTCCTTTCAGCTTTGTTGACTGTTCCGAGCCCCTCTGTGTCCCCTTCGCCCTTGAAAAAGACACGTGAGGCAGTGTTCGGGTGGTTACTACAGCGAGGCTTTATTTCTTGTATAAGCAGAAACGGAAAGACAGAAAGACGGGAAAAGGCACTGCTTATATACACCCTAGAGTGACGTGTTCACTTCTGATGGGCTGTTCACTCATTACCCATAATACACCCCAGGATGGGCAGTGACTTTGGCGAGCTTTTTGCCTTTTGCACCTGCACAGTCAGTTGTTTACTTGTGGAGACACGGGATGTCAGCGCCATCTTGCAATGGCAGAATGTATCACCGCTAACCTCGGCTTCCTACAGTTGACTGCAACACACTTCTTTATCTTTGGCTGGTTCCACTCCAGAGTTTTCCTCAGCAGGTATCCTACGGCTCTGGCATTTCTAACATCTTAGGGTCTCCAAGCCAATCTAGGCTTCACTTTCAGTGCTTTATGCAATGGCCTCTCTAGGCTTCCATGCAGGGACACCCCTGCCACACAACTGGCCTCAGTCACTTTCCTTAGTTTTGCTGCTGGCTGGGGCTGGAAAATGGCTCCCTTGTTCAATTACATCTTCACTGGCCTTCTGGTTTCCTTCACTGACTAAGCTTGGGTATTCCAGAACTTTCTCTGTAGACCAGGCTGAATTTGAACTTAAGAGATCTGCATGTTTCTGTCTCTTGAGTACCAGGATTAAAAGCATGTAGTACCACTCCTGGACAGAAGTTTTTCTTTAATCCTTTTACACAAATTGGAAGTTTAGCTGGGTGGGGCCTGCCCTGATTACTATTACCCTTTATTCAACATGCACTTTTTATTTAATCTACTTATCTCCTTGAATACAGGATTTAGCCTGATGCCCTTTTATAGTCTTTATAAGCATTACTATTTATAACCACAGGCTGTTTCTAAATCTCCTCTGCAAATGCAATTAATCCAAAACCCTTTAATTTAGCTTCAGGCAGATTTTTTGGACAAGGGCAAAAAAGCAGCTACATTTCTTCACCAAAATATCACAAGAATGATCTCTAGCCAACATATGGAAATTCTTGTCCTCTGAAACCTGAGCCAGGTCACACAGTTCAAAACACACTCAGCACCACTGTCTTCCATGTTCCTACTAGGACGGCCCGCTGAGCCTCACTTAAGGCATTCCACTGCTTTTCCAATCCACAGTCCAGAGGTCTACATTCCTCCAAACAAAAGCATGGTTACTCCTGGTAGCAAATCCTGTCTTGTTTTGGGTTTTATTGCTGTGAAGAGACACCATGACATGATACCTCTTATAAAGGAAGTATTTTAATTGGGGCTGGCTTATAGTTTCTGAGGTTTAGTCCATTTTTATCATGGCGGGAAACATGACAGCATGCAGGCAGACATGGTGCTAGAGGAGTTGAGGCTTCTATATCTTGATCCAAAGGCATCGGAAGAAGACTGCCACACTGGGTATAGCTTGAGCATAGGAGACTATCAAAACCCACCTCTACAGTGTAACACTTCTTCCAACAAGGCTACACCTACTCCAACAAGGCCACTCCCTATAGGTCAAGCATTCAAACAGCTGAGTCATAGGTATGGCAGCCATACCTATTCAAACCACCACTATCTGCAATCAAGAAAATGTCCCGTAGACATTGCCCAAAGGTCAGTCTGATGGAGGCAACTCCTCAGCTCTTCCCAGGTGACTCTAGTGTGTTAAATTGACAAAAATTAACCACATATGTATTTTCCCCCTAATGTGGAGCTTCAATTATCTTAGGGCAATTAAGATAATTGTAGCTTGTTTCTTCAATTGTAGCTTTTGTTGTTCTCCAGCCTCTTTGGTGCTATTGTTCAAACTCCTATGACCCATACAATGGTGTCTGTGCTAGCTGTCTTTAGTATTTGTCACTTAAACAAGCTTTATTTAAAGTAGTTTTAAATTCATGGCAAAGATGATGGAAAACATTCTTCATATTCCTACCTGATACAGAGCCATCCCCACCAAATAGCATCCTGGACAGGTGTGGCAGTTGGAATATGTTTGGCCCAGGGAGTGGCGCTAGGAAGTGTAGCAATGTTGGCATAGGTGTAGCTATGATGAAGGAAGTGTGTCACTGTGGGGGTGGGCTTTGGAGGTCTCATCCTATGCTCTACCCCTTGTGGAAAAAAGCTTCCTCTTAGGTGTCTGAGGATGCCAGTCTCACCTGGTTGGCTTCAGGTCAAAATGCAAAACTCTCAGCTCTTTTTCCAGCACCATGCCTGTCTGCGTGCTGCCATCCTTCCTGCTATAATGATAATGGACTAAATCTCTGAAACTGTAAGCCTGACTCAACTAAATGTTTGTTTCTATGGAGCAATGGAAATGCTAAGAAAATGATTGTCATTATAATTAGAAAAAAGTTTAAAGACACCTATAGGGTATTTGGCATAATCCTAACACCTCTCTGGGAGTGTCAATTTTGCATAGTGAGATTATGAATTTAAAGAATGCTGCTCTGTTGAGCTTTGATGCTGCAGATAATGCCAATAAAATTATGCATGGTCTGAGGTCAGTATTTCCATTTTAGTCAAACCTCAGGAATGGCATATATAGCTTGATCAGGCTAGCCCTTCTTGTCCTGGGAATACTTTTATTCCTGGCCATTGTGTTAAAGCTTGTCTCTAACTACATCAACAGGCTGGCAGGCAAAGTACATGACTTGAAACTGAAAATGGATCCCCAGACAGAGTTATTAATTTATCAGGCTGGCAAGCCAAGGACAGGTAAGATTCTGCACAGAGCCTTACCAACCTAATACAGAAGGATATTGCTTATAATAATGCATATTCCACGATGGGTAAGGAAGGCTTTCTTTTCAGAACGACCTAAGATAGGCTCAGTCTGGTTTATGCAATTAAAAGCTGGAGATGTGGAGAGCTTTTGGGGCTGCCTGGCAGGAATCTGACATTGGGCTGGAACAATGAAGTAATTTCAGGCAGAAATCTAAATCTTAGGCTAGAACAAAGAAGTAATTTTAGGTAGAAATCTAAATGTTAAGCTAGAACAAAGAAGTAGGCTTCAGGCATGAAAATGACTTTGGACTAGTACAGGGAAATATGCTCAGATATTTTGATCATCCTGATAAACCCTTAGAAATAGTGATCACAGGAGTGATCATGGGACTCTGTTATTTATTGTCATGCATGTTCTTTGATTAACTGGGTTTACTGTCTTCCTGGACTATTTTCATCTATTGTATTGCTAGTTCCGTAACCTAGAACTGACCTTAATACTTGCATGTAATTTGAACAATACAAAGGCAAAAAAGGAGGAGGGATGGGATAAGGGATTAATGGATGGGAGGAATGGGGATGGTATCTGAAATGTAAATAAAGTATCAAATAAAAGACAACAGGACTACTCAGTTCATGATCCTACACTGACATTTTATTATTATATGAAGTTCACAGTTCACATTACAGCTTCATGCCATACATCTTGTGAATTTTGAGAAAGATTTGACACATATCCACTTGTGCATCAAACAAATAAACCAGTTTCCCTTCCTCCAAACTACTCCCATCTCTCCCTGTCTTTCCACACCTCATCCTTTTACTGCCTCCCCAGTCCTACCTTTTCCAGAATATCACAGATGGAACCATACACTATGTCTTTTCAGATTAGCTTTTTTAATACAGTAAAATCCCAGCCCTTGGGAGCAGAAGCAGGTGGATCTCTGAGTTCAAGGCTAGCTTGGTTTACAGAATGAGTTCCAGGACAGCCAAGGCTTTACACAGAAACCTGTCTTGAAAAACAAACAAATTTAAGATTCTTCTCTGTATGTGGCTTCTAATAAATCATGTCTCCTTCTATGACCTTGAGGTATGATTGAGAAACTACATATTCAGAACATCAATGTTTTACATACATATACAGTCTAAGAATGAACACATTTCTTATTTTCATTTTTGTGGTTGAGAACATTCTAGGTCTCTTCTCTAAAACAAATTCCAGCCACTATTTTTACACTGGTTCTGGGTAACTTACTCACGCTGAAGGTTAACGTGTTTTCCCATCCTGTGAGCTCTGACAGCCACCCTTCTACTTCTGACATGACTCTTGTAGATTCCACATATAAGTGAACTCGTGCAGTGTTCGTCTGTGGCTGGCTTTTTTCTCTTGACAGCATTGTGTTGAATCTTTAGGGGTTTCTGTATGTAAGGTGAAATCACCCTCTCTGTACCAATGTGTAGTCCAGGTTGGCCCACAACTCAGGATCCTTCTAACTCAGCCTTCCAAGTGCTCAAATTATGTGTTAAACATTTATTGGTGTTTGCTGTGTGTTTTTTCCTTTAACCCTTCTCACTTTGGCCCTGCTTGCTCCGGCCCAAAAGTTTGTTTGTTTATTTATTTATTATATGTAAGTACACTGTAGCTGTCTTCAGATACCCCATAAGAGGGCATCAGATCTCATTATGGATGGTTGTGAGCCGCCATGTGGTTGCTGGAATTTGAACTCATGACCTCCAGAAGAGCAGTCAGTGCTCTTAATAGCTCAGCCATCTCACCAGCCCTTATTGGTGTGCTATGTTGAGCATAACATATACCCCACGTGACTGGGATGCATTATTATTCTACCAATATGCTGAATCCAGCTTGCAAGCATCTCACTTGGTATGAAAAGAAGGTATATTTTTCAGGAAATTGCCATACTACTATGAAGTAACTGCTCTCCAGAAATGAGCCTCTGTTAGCCTCCCTGGGATTTATTTTCATGTTTTTATTTGGTCATTCCATATGTATACGATGATATTTCACAACTTTAGTTTCCAAGTCTCTCAGGATGTATGCTGAACATCTTTCTAAACATGTTACTTGCTGTGTACATACACAGTAATGTCTGTTCCAATCTTTTGCCTGTTTCAGTTTTGTTTGTTGTTTTTCTGGTTTCTGTGTAGACCTGGCTGTCCTGGAACACACTTCTTAGACCAGGCTGACCTCCAAACTGGAGATCTGCCTGCCTCTCCCTGCTGTGCCCCCACAAGAGCTGGGAAGGTGTGCATCACCACTGCCTGTTTTATTTTTGCCTGTTTGGTTTAAGTTTCTTTGTTCATTTTGAATTAACAGCCCTTCATCAGATAACTTTTTGTAAATCTATTTTTCTCTTCTGTTACTTGATGATGTCTTCTTCAGAGAACATATTTTAATTTTAATGAAGTCCATCTTGACAGTTGTTTCTTCATGGATCACATCATTTTTGAATTTAAAGCCACCTTTGGATCAGAGAGATGATTCGGTGGGTTCAGGAACTGCCTACTCTGATGATCTCAGTTTGATCCTTGGGATCCACATGGTGGAAGGAGGAAACCAACTTTTGCTAAGTCATCTTCTGACCTCCACACGTACACAATGGACATACATGTATGCACACACAGAACACAGAGAAATAAATGTGAAAAATAGCTACCTCCACAGTATCAGCATCACAGGTGTGTGCCACCATACCCAGCTCTCCTTTCTTTTGTAGATGGATGCCCAGTTATCCCAGAACCATTTGTTGAAATGAGTGTCTCTTCTCTATTGCTTTAAATCTTTTTAAAGGTCAGATGAGCACTTGTGTGACGACTTCTGGCTTCTGTTCTGTCCCGGTGATCAGTTTGCCAACCGTTCCACACTAACACCACCATCATCATGGTTATCATAGCTTTCTTTACAAGTTAGGTCACAGATGTCCAGAAATAACCTGTTGGATTCTAACTTAAATTGCATTATTAGATTAATCTATAGGTTAGAAAAACTGACATCTGCACCACACCCTGTCATCCTGCCATCGTACATGAGACATCTCATCCCTCCACTAACTTAGCTCTTTGATTTCTTTGCCAGTAGCTTATGATCCCCATATGGACCATCTCCCAGTTGGATTCTACCTATATATTTCATTTTATAAAAGAATGTAATTTAAGTGTATGGGTGATATGCTCCAAGACCTTCAGTGAGTTCTTGAAATTACAGATGATACTCGATATCTAGATGATCCTCACTTAGGACAGCTTAATTTATGACTCTAACTTCACAGTATTATAACAACTATTCTATTCTTCATTTTCAGACAGCATTAAATTACACTAGGCATTTGACACTTTATTATAAAACAGGCTTTGTGTTAGGTAATTTCCCTAACTGAAAGCCAATGTAAGCATTCTGAGAGAAGCTAAGGTAGGTTAGGGTAACCTATGATCAGTTGGTTAAGAGTATTAAAAAAATTTGCCTTATACTATTTTCAACTTATATCTATGAGAATTTCCCCTGCATGTTACCACAGACCTGAAATACCCACAGAGGCCAGAAGAGGACATCAGACTGCCTGGCACTGGAGTTACAAATAGTTATGTGTCACCACCCAAGTGCTGAGAATTGAACTGGGGTCCCTGGGAACAGAAGTGCTCTTAACCTTTGAGTTGTTACTCCTTATAACAGGAGTTAAGTTTGCTTACACTTGAAGAAAGGAGACATATGACAAGATTTCCTCTCAATCTTGAGGGAACTCTCCTTTTATGGTATGTAAAGAATTAATAAAATATATAGACTGAAAATCTGAGTTCTTTAAGTTTGGCATAGAAATTTCACATACAATTGTTTCTTTCCTGAGTTAGGAAAAGGAGTTACTAAGTATCCTTAGATAGAACATTCTGGATTTTATGGGATAATCCTAGTTGCTAGTTTCTAAGATACTTAAAGGAATTTCTGCCTCCCGAATTCTATTTTTTAACTTTTTCCTGTCCAATTCCCTTTCCGTAAACAACTCAATTTGATCCCCCACTCCCAAGCTGCTACTGTCTGCTTTAGTGGCATCAAGAGATGACCATTGTTTGATGTAAACTTGTTACTTTGCAGTTTCGTTGCAACAAATGCTGTTATGAAACATGTTGTCATTTTAGGATGTCACGTAGGGGGAGGTAAAAATATAGGAAGCCTTTTTTTTTTTTTTTTTTTTTATGACTACTCCTTCCTCCAAGTATTCATCTGAGCCTTATTGTGTACCATGGAGGTTGTTTCAGTACAGTTTTGAAGCAAATGGTCACTCCATTAGCAAAACTCTGTAGAGTTTTCTATAGGTCAAAAGGGCAGGAGTAGTGGAAAAGGCAGCAGTCAGGTGTAGGAACAGTTTGGGCCCGTGGTATTTCTAGGGGTTTTCACATTTTCCTTGTTAGGCAGTAACATTTCCACAAAATGACTTGGGTATTTCTAACTTTTAAAAATTAAAAAATTAACCACCTCAGTCCCCAAGCCCAGGGAATAGGGGTACCGACTCTTCGTCCTTCTAGGGAAAAGTAGTGGTTTCGGTGGAACAGGGAGGACTAGCTAGGATTTATTGCATAGCTATAACTTACTGGTAGAAATATGTATAATTGTTATTAAGATGAAGTTACAATTTCTTAAATGGTACAAAATTTACTTTGATTTCAAATTTAAGGTTTTTATTGGTACGAGCTTCTTATAAATATAAAAGTGAGATGAATATTGTTACTATCATAGGCATTGCACCTGTACAACACATTTAGGAATACAAGGCTTAGACCCAGTCCTTCTTTAACTTTTTAAACTTATTTGAGATGGTTAGACTGTGAGTTAAGGGCCTATAACAAATTCATGGCTTTGAGTTTATTGTTAGGGAGTTTTCTATATTTTCTTTAGAAATAGCTGAGAGGAGTTAACAGACAACAGCCCAGATAGCCTTACACGGATAGTTGGTTTTCAAAACATCAGAAATCCACAGAATTGACGTTACAAACATTTCTGTATTAATGTTCATTTTGATTAGAGACCTGTCTGCTCCTGACAGCTTCCTGTCTTGGATTCCAAGAAGAAATTGAGCATCTTTGGAGTTATTCCAATTGTGGTGAGACAGCAACTAGGCAAGAATTGCCTCTTTCCATCTACAGACAAAATACTGTCCAGAAAAGGACACACTTGCAGAATAGTTGACTGATTATATCTGCCAAGACAGAGTAATCAGTCCTTAATAATTCTGCATCACTAGGTCTGTCAGATGATCCTGGACCAGAAGGCTGAAGATCAGATGCTCCAACATTCTGTAGTATAGGGACTGTCCAGGTGTCCAGTGGTCTCTACAAATTGGCTATGTTTTAGAAGCTATGCTTTGTGCTTCCCATAACCTCAGTTAACTCAGTTCTGGATTTCTGATGGGGTTGAAAACTTATAGTCTCATAGCCAATCCTTGCTATTTACTTTGAGAGAAAAGATTTGAGAGGATGGTTTTCAGCTGACATTCATTCTAAAGCCAAGGGGGGTGGGGGGAGCCAGGTTCAGAACTAAGTCTTTTATTTAGGAGAGGTGACAGAGGTTCTGCTTAGTCAACAAAATGACGGACTGGGTATTAGGTATATCTTGCACCTTACTGACATAAATTAGTATAGTTATGCTCTAACTGTATTTTGAGAGAAAAGTTTTATTTTAACAGGAAGGGTGATATGTAGGAGGAGCTAAGGTGAGAGGAGTACAAAGAGGAGGAGTAAGGAGAGGAGGAGGAGAAGGAGAGGAGGAGGAGAAGGAGAGGAGGAGCTAGGTGATGAGAGAGAAAGAGAGAGGGGGGCCAGACATGGAGGTGAATATTCACATGTCTCTGCCAGTCAAAGATAGTTGATATATCTAGATTGGGTATTAGATTACACTTCTGATTGATATTGAGCATTACCAAACTTATAAAGCCTTTGGTTGACATTAAAAAAATTGTATAAAAGCAAAAAGAAGAAGAAGGTATGGGATAGGGGTTTTCTAGGGTGGGGAAATGGGATGGCTTCTGAAATGTAAATAAAATATCCTATAAAAAATTAAAAAAAATAAATTTAAACCCTGCTCCAAAAACAACAACAACAACAACAACAACAAAAAAAAAAACAAAAAAAATTGATTTGATTAGGTAAGTTGAACTGACTTCCATACACACACCTGCTTGCATATGTGCACACACCTGCTTGTATATGTGCAGACATACACACATATACAAAATATGTAATGGGATCTGATGCCCTCTTCTGGTGTGTATCTGAACACAGCTACAGTGTGCTCATATAAGTAAAAATAAATCTTCTTTTAAAAAGTGAAAAAAAAAATTAAGAAATTGTGAGTCCTCATTACATGTTGTTAAATGTAAATGATAACCAATGACCCTGGCAGTAGGTAGGCAAGAGTTAGGAGTGTGATGGCTCCAACAAGAGACTACCTTACACCATTAATATCACTAAGCTTTGGGGCTGGAGATGGCTCAGCCAGTAAGAGCATGGGCTGCTCTTGTGGATCAGGGTTCAGTTCCCAACACCCACCCACATGGTAGCTCACAACTGTCTGTAACTCCAGTCCTAAGTGATCTGCTGTCCTCTTTTGGTTAGTGCGCTCGTACACACACACACACACACACACACACACAGACAGTGACTGATTTAAAGCTCAGCTTCAACTTCTACCATGAGAAGCAAAGCATTCAGCTTTGCACTCGATAACAGCAGGTACACCAATTCCCAATAAGCAGTTAACAGTTGTACCTTCCAATTAAGTAAAAACACCTTTCATGCCTGATAGGAAACAGGTTTATTCACAACAGAAGTCATGAAGTGTGTCTCAATATTGTGTTTCAGTTCTCATTTTCACCTTCCTGGGTCTGGCCCGATTCCCTCACAAAATTATGACAAATGCTACAATGAACATGAACCTGCTTGTTTTTAAGAAAGAACCATGCAAAGTATTTTCTTCTTATCTGAGGCAGAATTAAGTGGAGGAGGTGACAGGTATTTTAGGCATTCCTAGAACATCCACTCCAAAATACCCTAGGGATCCTTAGCTTCCAACTACTTTAGAAACAATACAGTTACCATATTTGAATACCTTACACACTCACCAAAACACAGCTGGTTAGAGGTACTGAGTAAACTGCCAATCAAATTCACTGCCAATTTCCTAGTGTGCAACTGCAAAATATATCTGATTTCAGGTACTTTTTATCCTATTTATGGCTATTTTAACACAAGGCCAGGGTTCTCTAGAGTAACAGAATTTACAGAATGAACCTCTTATGTATAGAAAGAGAATTTATTAAAATGACTTACAGATAATGTCCAGCTAAACCAACAGAAAAGTCCAAGAATCCAGTAGTTGCACACTCCTCAAGCCTGGATGTCTCAGCAGGTCTTCGGTGTACACTGGACTCTTGAAGAAGTAGGCTCTAATGTCAGTCAAAGAATGGATCTGCTAGCAAGACAAGGGCAAGGAGGCAAAGTGCAAAGCTTCCTTCTTCCATATCCAGAGAGAGGCTTCCAGCAGAATATGCTGACCACCTTAGATTAAAAGGTGTGTCTTCCCGCCTCAAGTTCCAGATTAAAGAAAGGCATGCCTTTTTCCGGCTCTAGAGATCAGTTAAAGGTGTGCCTTCCTATCTTAAAGATCCAGACTAGATGTTCCTTCTTCAAAATAAAAGTCTCTCATGTATGCCCTCCATTTTTGCATTTTAGATAATCCCAGTTGTAGCCAAGCTGACAACCAAGAACAGCTGTCACAAAGGCCACTGCATCGTTTGCCTGGACAACTGTTAATGTCTGGAAACAGTTTTCTCAGTTTCTATTAATTTTTCCCTCAACCAGGATCAAGATAATCTTAAAAGAGAGTAATTGTAAGAAAACAACAACTAGTAAACCATATAGATCATGCCCCGCCTCCCAATCACTAACATCTCAGTTTCAGGGTCAACTCCTTAGAAACTTTTCCTGACTTGACAAACAAGCATGGCTCTTTAAACCATAGTGACCTGTCCAGAAAACAGTAACATGGACAGAGGTGTTTTCTAATGGGGAGAAAGTATATACCTTAAATCACCTTTTTTTTTTTGGGGGGGGGGGCACTGCAGCAGGATGTTGTGGTTTACAAGTACAATGGGCCACATTCATAGATATCCTGTTGCACAGAATTCGTGCAACAGGGGCTTTGTATGATCTCAGCTTTGCTGGCACTATGTAACAGCACCAGTGAGGAGCCAGTGGACTGTTGTGTTTTCTTCTGTCTGGCCTCATCAGGGTACTGATCAGGTCAGAGCTGCTTCATGGCCAGTTCCCCCTGGTACTATTGGCCTTGACACTTGCCACAGAAGACAAGCACTGTCTCTTTTTCATGCAGGCTTAGTGTCAGGGGAATGTGATTGCACTGTCTCTTTTTCATGCAGGCTTAGTGTCAGGGGAATGTGATTGTTTATTTTTCCTAGGGTGCTCTTCCAAGGCTATTTGGGATACTTCTAGAGTCAGTGTCTTGGGCTGTTGGATATCACCATGGTGAAACCAAGCACAATAAACTGCAAATGAATATTAAAATTACACACTAGTGTTTACCTCTCCTCTACACATAAGTTCTAGGAGAGAAGAAACCTTGCTTTGTTCAGACCCATTTCCATTTTAATCAACATAATATCCTTTTACTACAAATAATGGCTGGCATTGCTTTTAAATGAGAAATATCAATATCTAGCTACTGAGTTAACACCAAGACACTTCCATATCAGCCTCCAGAGGTGTGTGCTACTATCGTAGGTCTGCTCTCAATCACAGATGGCAGAGGAGGACCAGCCAGGAGTTTTGGTTCTACTCTAGGCAGAACTCCACTAATGGCACCCCAGGACACAGGCCCACCTTGCATTTGGTCAGGAAAGGTTAAATCAGGGGAAATGATGTTCCAGAAGTGAACAAATACAT
Organism: Arvicanthis niloticus; assembly: GCF_011762505.2. NCBI lineage: Eukaryota > Metazoa > Chordata > Mammalia > Rodentia > Muridae > Arvicanthis > Arvicanthis niloticus. The sequence continues at coordinate 51,358,040 of NC_047666.1, read as the reverse complement.
TCTTAACATTATGATGATTATGGTTAAGAATTTTATTATCAAAATTATTACATCTCTTGTGAAAGTTCAAATGTTACAGCAAGGTGTAAACACTCCACTTGAGGAAGAAGCGGTGCTCCTTCCCTTCCAAGAGTCCCCCCTCCCCCCCACCCTCCCCCCCAGAGGTCTGGTCTTGACAGCACCCTGCCCACACAGAGTGGCTGGGGTCTCTGCACGTGCCAGGCAGGGTGAGGGCCGCCTGCCCGCTGGCCTCTCCCCTTGGCTTTTAGCCAATGGGAGAATGCAAACCCCAGCCCAAATGGAGAGACATTTACATACGTTTTATATAATATACAAAGAAACCGGCATCCCAGGCAACATGATTTCCACTCCCAATGCTCTCCCAGACTGATGGGTTTGTGGGGAAAACAACAAAAAGTACTATGCTGAGGGTTCAGCATTAAAAACAAATAAAACCAAAACAAAATCTCCCCTCATTTGAGCAAACACCTGATTTCAATTTTGAAAAGTGAAATTTTGTAACAGTCACACACAAAGAGAGAAGACTGTGCATATGATAGTTGTAGGTCAGGGTAGAAAAGAAGGAGATGAAAGATCTAGGGAATGGGAAAGAAAACAATTAGAGGTAAGGAGGGAGACTCACAGTATATCTTGTCCAAAAGAAGTACGGTCCACTGCAGCACCAGGGATCACACTGTCATACACTCACTACCCTACCATGGTTATAGCTGAATACAAAATTAGATAAATAAAAACACGCCAGGTATTACAGTAAACAAGTGAAAGAAATAAGCTGGCAACCATATGGAATTTAAAAAGATTGTGTACCCCACCTGGGCTGGCTTCAGGGCTCCTCCAGGGGTGTACAACAGGCACAATGCACTGATGGGGAGAAGCCAGTCTGCTCTTTGTCTCTCATACAGAACAGTGTTAGGGGTAGGGGTGACCTGTTAACTCTCACCTGCCCACTGTCATCAAGCATCTCCCATAGAAACGTGGGGCAGGCCCCACACACAATCACAGCCCTGTCGGTGCCACGCCACAACCCTATCTGTCCCATTCTTACCCTGCAGTCATGAGTGCATGCTTTTTAGTCATGGAGGCCATCCTGCTCTTAGGACAGCAACTCCTGATTAACTGGGAATAGGAAAATTAAAATTCAGAGATTACCCAGACCACTGGATGCTTCCTAAACTGGCCTGCCTCACTTCTCTACTTACGTCACAGGGCTATCACTAAGCTGTGAAACACCTTGGAAGGAGGAGTGGATGGTAACAGCTGGAGCCCAGTCCATCCCAAATCTGCTCCCAAATACCCAGGAGATCCTCCTCTCAGAGAGCCAGGCCAGCCTCAGTCAGAGTAGGCACCCAGCATTCCTCTCCCTGCATTTCCTGGTGGCTTTAAGACAAAGGTAGGGAGCACTCCAGGTGGATACACCTTGACCATGCATCTGCTTTAGGAATGGTTGTCTCACAGCCAACATTTACATACCTACCTTTTTCTCTTTAAGTGCATAAAACCCTAACACTACTCAGATGGCTTGGGGCTTTAAGATTGGCTCTTTCCACTTTTTTCTTTTGAAAAGAAAAAAAAATTTTTTTATTGAAAAAGATGTCCTTACTGCACAAGTGACTACAGGCTACAGGCAAGGATGGGAGACATAGGCTTCAACACAAGTCATTGCACTTAGAACCGTTACTAACTGAAACACCATTTGCTTGTTAACAATGTACCCTTAACAGCAGGGAGAAACTTCTTTATAGTCTCTGCTTCAGACAAGATTTACATCTTTCTCCAAGGCCGGAGGCCAGTCATGACCACAAGTCTCATTTCTTGCTGACCAGACCCATTCCTCTGGCACCTTGTACCCCTCTTCCCCAGCAATATGCTCGGCCTTGATTCCAGAGGCAGCTGGAAGGAAGCAGCTATGGGCTCATTAAGTTCAGTTTGCCCATATCCAGAAGCCCTAGGAAAGTCCTGTCTGAGTCTTGACTCCTGACCCTTGCAGTGGCTGGAGTCGGTACTGGTGTACACCCCCACTCCCACGATGTGGGTAGTGCTGTGAATTGGAAACCGCAGATACCCTGGAGGCCTGGTAGGCAGCTGACTGCCCAGCACTGGGCAGACTGATAGTCCGTAAGTCTGATGGCAATGACGACCTAGAGTTCTGAGGAAAGGAGGTGGAACTCTGAGTTCCTGTGCTGGACTGAGAAACCGAGTCTGAGGTCGGTGAGTCTGAGGGGCCCTGTGGGGTAGGGCTAGCAGCACTCGAAGAACAGCTCCTCCTTGGAAGATTGCTGCCAGTACTGTTTCCAGAATGCGGCTGGCTGCTGTAATACCCTGGAGTCCCCGTAAATGGGGCCAACGAGTCTGTAGACACAGGGTGGGCAGGGCTGGGGTAGGATGTGGAAGAGAGGGATGATTCTGAAGAACCATGAGAGGGAGGGTTTCCAGGTCTCAGTGCAGTAGTTCGATAACTGTATCCTGGAGATTGGGTGGGATGTCCTCTAAAGGGGGACGAACTCTGCTGAAGGAGGCCTTGCGATTCTGTCCGTGGACTGTCACACTGCAGGAGCTTAAAGGAGTGGAAGGAAAGCATAAGAAAGTTGACTCAGTCCACTTTTATTCTGCACATTACTAAGGTTGTGTGCATGCACATGCATGCAAGTATGTGCTGTAACAGCACTGTGAAGGACAGAGGATAACTTTCTACTGTGTGAGGTATAGGAATTAGGTGATCAGGCTTGAGAGCAACTGCCTTTACCCACTGAGCCATCTCATTAGGCTGCTCCTCCCCCAAACATTTTAATGAATACCAAAGGCAATCAAATGCAGGTCTCTGATTAACTCATTTGCGTTACTGAGATCCCCGAGGTAAGCAGATGACTTACTTACAGGGGCTACACTATGCAGACGTTAAGCAACTGACAGTGTATCACGACTAGGAACACAGCATCGAAACTCCATCGGCACTTCTCTCTCTGGAGCCCAGAAGTCTCTGACTTACCTGGTAGCTATATCTGGAAGGGCTGTAAACAGTTGCTCCTTTAGAGAGTGCTGAGCTCAATGGCTCTGGGCCTTCTCCATCTGCAGGGTCTGGAAGGCATTAGAAGAATCAACTTGGCTTCTTAGAATACATAGGAAATAGATATCATTCAGTCATATCATCAATACATGCTGATCTCTGTGAAAAAGTGAGCGCAGCATGCCAGAAGGGCAAAGTAAGTGGTTAACTATGCGCTAAATTTTAAATGCCTCATCTTATTCTCGTCTCCTTCTTTCTCTTCATCCTTCATGAAGGTGGAGCTCCGGAACATTGGAGATGAGAGTTACAGAAAAGTATCCCTTGGGAAAAGAGCAGACAGAGAGCAAGCAATGCTAGATCTCATGTATACTGTAGCCCAAAGAGTAAGACGGAACTGGAAGCTAGCATAAAGCAGAACCCAAGTATGTCAGAAACTGGCTCACTTTATCCCAGCATTTGCTGTGAAGTTCAGACCTTGGCTCACCTGACTCTTTCTCTGTGATGTTACTCTCCCATGTGGGAGAAGGCTCTCCCTTCTGGGCAACTCTCACACTGCTTCGAAGAACCTTAGGGATGCTACCTCCTTCTCTGAGTCGTTCAACCGATGTAGGAACCATCCTGCAAAGGTACCAGAGTGTAAGTTTAAGGAACAGAAATTAAGGGCCAAGAATCTCAAACAAATAACCATGATAAAGACGGTGTAGTATAGACTCTTAAACCATCCTCATATTATTTTCTTCAGGACCTACTGAAAACAAGGCATTTCCTCTGCTTCAAACTATGGAATGTGTATAAGTAGTGGCAGTAAGAAAGCAATCTGGAAAAAGTAGATTAAAGATATTAGCTTCTTTTAAACTGTTTGAATGTGAAATTTCCACCTCTGAAACTGTTCTTCTTGACATATACACCATAATTTAATATAGGCTTCTTAGAGATTAATGACTATAATACTTTGAGACCTGTATATCCTTCCCCAGGCTCATTTCAAGATCCCATGCTGGAGGACCCCTGGAGCTTACTGGCCAGAGACTCGGGATTACTCAGTGAGCTCCAGGTTCAGTGAGAGCTCCTTTCTCATAAAATAAGGTCATCTTGATCTCCAAATGTAGATACCCCACTTCTGAAAAAAAAAATGAGTGCTATACCCCAGCTGTGGTGCATATTTATAATCCTAGCACTCAGAAAGCAGAGGCATGTGGATCAAAGAGTTCAAGGCTAGCTTGCACTACAGAGACCTTGCTTCAAAAAAACTGCAAAAGAAAAAAACCCCAAAGCTATCTTGATCAATACAAGAACTTATCATTAATATTACTCATTTTTATGTCTTCTAAACTAGACATGTATGTATGTATGTATGTATGTATGTATGTATGTATGTATGTATATGAGTACACTATTGCTGTCTTCAGACAAACCAGACAGAAGAGGGCATCAGACCTCATTACAGATGATTGTGAGCCACCATGTGGTTGCTGGGAATTGATCTCAGGACCTCTGGAAGAGCAGTCAGTGATCTTAACCACTGAGCCATCTCGCCACCCCAAAATTGTGAGATAGTAATTTTTGAAATTTTATTTTATGTGCATTGGTGTTTTGCCTGTATATATGTCTGTATAAGGGTGTCAAAGACTGGAGTTACAGACAGTTGTAAACTGCCATGTGGGTGCTGGGAATTGAACCCTGCTCCTCTGGAAGAGCAGTCAGACACTTAGCCACTGTGCCATCTCTCCAGCCCCTAACCTAGACAACTCTTTTCAGAACATCTTGCTGCTCTGTATATGCTAGTAGCATGGGACATAGTTTCTTTTGAATTAGAGAAACCTAGAGTCAACAAGATGGCTCAGTAGGTAAAGGTCAAGTCTGAAGATCTGAGTTCAATCTCCAGAACCAATATAGTAGTAGGGAGAACGGATTCCTTCAAGTGTTCTCTGACCTCCATATGCACGTATGAGTGATCAAGGGTGCATATACAAACACACCCATACACCCACACACACCCACACACCAAGGGGGGGGGGAAGGGAGCAATTTGGCTGGACTGTTTACTTACCTCTTATCTAAATAAAATAACTTATGGACACCCAAAATCGCACTGTCCAGTGAATCTCTGAAGGGTGAGGATGTGGCTTACACTAACTAGCTGAACAGGACAGATGACAGATTGACTGCCTGTCTCAGATAAGTGCGCCAAAAATTTTAGGTAAAACTGGAAATGAATGTATAACTTCCTACTTGAATTTAATTATAAATCTAATTAAACATAAACTTACCACCTACTGCTGATGTTCTCTTGAGGTCTGCAGTGAGAGGAAGAAGTGCCCCTGGAATCTGACGGGCTTACCGCCTCCAAATGTGATGTAGAGGAATGAGACGGGGAAAATTTTTTGTGAGGGGACGAGGGGGTTCGGGCTGAGGATCCCTGTACACCATTGCCACCAGTGTCAGAAACAGAGTTACTGCTGCCTTGCCCAGCTCCTGAAGACTTGCTTTTGCTCTGTGAAGAGTCATTTCCCCCACCAGAATTCTCCTTAGCTTCTTGTTTCCTTTTGCGGTACTCTAGCAAGGATACCTAAATATGAAAAAGAAACAGTGTCATTAGTGAGTGGCTTACTACCGAAAGAAAAGATGAGAGTCCTGGGTAAAGCAGTAGCAAGACATGCAAACAAAGCAGGCATCAACAATGACAACCTTTATTGTATTTTAAAACTCTATGTCTGCACATGTTAAATGCAGGTGCCTGAGAGTGAGAGCTCCAGGCAGTTGTGAGCTATCTGATGTGGGGGTTGGGAACTGAGCTCTGATCCTCTGGATCCGAACTATGTGCTCTTAATCACTGAGGGATCTTTCTAGTCTCTATATGACAATCTTTTTCAGGTATAAAAGAGATCTGAGCAGGGCGACAGACTCAAGCTAGTCAGAAACTGATGAGGACAAAAGAATATTCTAATGTCATTTTCAAACAATGGTGTTCAAATAGACTATATCCTCTTACTTTCTTCAGAGAACTTGCAAGATTACTATCACCTTGGTAACCTACTGTCAGTTATGCCCAACAATAGGGGCATCTGTAAGAAGTAGGGCAGAAAGACAGAATGCTTTTGTATCCTGGAAAAAAGTTCATTCCTTAGGAACACTCACTCCATTAAAAACAAATACAAATAACCCACAACAAATAAGGTATCAACAAGAAAAAGCCAGTATTTCAGGGTTCTTAATAGTCAAATTTTGAAGATACACAACGGGATTTAAGACTATCTGTATTACATATAAGGAAATAGAGGTATTAAAGAACTAAAGTAAGAAGAAATTATTGTTTATATATTTCAGCAACCTGTCTGTAACCTGGAAACATTTTCCCAATCCTCAAACCACCTTCTAATATTTACTAATTTTTTCCCCTGCTATCACAAAAAACCCTTTTCCTATCCATTCACTACTGTATTCTATTGCCTATAAATCTACTGTTGAATCTTGCTTTTTGGTTAATTTGTAAGTTTGTGAGACAGGATCTTTGCAGCTCAGTCAGGCAACGGACTTAGGCTTCCTATCTTAGTCTCCCAGGTCTTGATATCACAGGTATATCACATATACACTTTAGCTTTAATTATAATTTAACTAAAAGACAAAACAAAATCCCACTTACTATGTGTCTTTGGGATCAAACTCAGATTTGTCAGGTTTGTCAGTGTGTTTAGATTTAAAATATTATTTTATTTACCTGTATGTATGTACTTTCAGAGGGAAGAAGGGGATGTGGGCTGCCTTAGAGCTGGAATTATTGGTGTTTATGAGCTGCTGCATGTAGGTGTTAGGTCCTCTGACAGAGCAATAAGTGCTTTTACATGCAGAGCTATCATCTCTCCAAGCCATCCATTTCTTAGCTTTTTATTGCTAACATTTAGTTAAAAAATCAGCCATCACAGGTGCCCAAATATTTTAGAAATATTTCTGAAACAAATTCCAACTTTAATTACCTGTATATATAATAAATGAAACCAGAAATGCAAAGATATTTGTCATGTTATGTAATTTTAAAGTCAGAAGCTCATGTAAGGCTTTGAGGCCCCATCATCACCCCTATTGTGCGCTAGTGTTTCCTTCTCCTATCCAAAGTGCTTTTAATTTTGTGCCCAAGTGTGAAATATCACAAAAATAACAGTAAAAATAATTGTGTGTGCAATTTTACATATAATCTTGGAGAGAAGTTAATAAACTTGGATAAGGAACATTATTGTAATTGAAATAAAGTCACAAGCCTCTATTTGTTTCTCTGTGAAACTGTCATATACAGTATACCTCAGCCTTGTTAATCCCTAACAATAAATTCATCCAAGTCACTTTGACAACCCAAAATATTCCCAAAACAATATTTAAGAGGGGGGAGAAGGGAAAGCAGCTGTTAGGTTTTGTGCTTCTTTAGAAGAGGCATTACTTATGGGCCTCAGGCTATCATGACACGCTCTGCTCTCTAAGGTCTGGTCTACCCACTGCTCTCTGAACCTGCTTCCTGGTTCTCCCTGGCATTATAATTGCAGTCAACTATCAGAACCCATCTCCATCCCAATGCAGTGTCACAGGCTGAACTGTATAGTGACATCTTCCTCTAGGTTTGTTGGCTGATTCCTACTCATTGTTTGGAATGTGGCTAAGCCTGCCACCTCTCAATTTCTACTCCTCAAACAAGCTAAATAAAAGACTTCTTGTTCATTCTTTAACTTATACTCTGCTAAGATATGAACAACTCCTTTGGAGCAACTACAACCACTAATTTATTAATGCTGTTTTCTACTGAGGCTCTATTAGGGCAGACTCTAGGAGGCAATCTAATATAGCATATTATATTAACAATTAGATTGTGTAATCTGGAATTAGAATCAGGATAGTGCCCTTGCTCCTTTGTTTATTTGTTATTGTTTAACAAGCTAACTAGCTTCAGTTTTCTCATGTGCAAGACAGGAAATTCCCTAATTATACAACTACTGTGACTACAAAATGAATTACTGAAACAAAACATGGTCTCTATGTGGCTTGGGTTGGTATGCAACCATGAAGGCCAGAGAGGGCATCAGATCCCCTGGCGCTGGAGTTACAAGCATTGGTAAACCACTTCAGGCACTGGCAACTTAACTTGAGTCTTTTGGAAGAACAGTATATGCTCTTAACTGCTGACCTAGCTCTTTAGCCTCTGGCATAGAACTTCTCAATCCTCTTGTCTCAACATCACGAATGGGTGTGCTGGGATTACAAAGGAGAAAAACTACGTCTGTCTGAGAAAACACATCTGAAGGTCTTAAAGCTATGCCTCAAACTGAATTCTATGAGTACCAAAGCTTTCAGTATTCTTCCAGTGTGCTAGCCTTTCAGTTGTATATAACAGTCATGTAAAACTTGCTGTGTTTAAAATGCCTGGGATGGCTATAGCTTTCTAATCCCACTTCAATTTCCAGAATGCTAGGTTCATAGACATGTGCCACTAGGCCAGGCTGGAGATTTGCTTTATGTGTATTTTGGATGCTGGAGACAGAAGCCTTACTCATGCTACACAAGGACTCTCTCACTGACTACACTTCAGTCCTGCTGGCTATTCACAACACTTACCAGTTATACTAATAGAGTCTACTCAATTGATAAAGGCTGTGGCTGCCAATACCGACGACTTGAGTTCAATCCCAGGACCCACATGGTGGAAGCAAAGAACTGATTCCCACAAGTAATCTTCTGACTTCTATATATGTGCCTTTGGCATGTTCATGCCCCCCACTGCCATAAACCAAAGAAGTAAATGCAATTAAATAAAAGAACTAAATTTCAGAGGTTATAGCAAAGAGTAGGACAAGTGTTATGCACTGGAGCTTAGAAAGTTGTGAATTATCTGACTAATATTCTTTAGAAGAGTAACATGAATACTTACCTTTTTCCTTTGTGGTGGGTTCTGAGGAGCAGATGGGACTCCTTCACAGGCCCTTTCACCACCAGGTGACATGGATCCCCGAGAGAGGTCTTTCATAAAGCCATGTTCATATCTGCTGGAAAAGCCTTCTGCAGGGGAACAATATCCTCCATCTAAATGTAAAGGCTTCCTGTCCCCCACCAAGGGAGACCCTCTATACAGTCCATCTGCTCGAGGCATAGCATTCAAAGGGGAGTAGGCGTACATCAAATTGAACTCTGTCCTAAACGCCTGGTCTGAGTTTCTCAGCAAGGTCTGAGGACCATCTCCACTCCTGCTTGGGAAGCCAGCCTCAGAGGTGGGAGCAACAGAGGGATGAGAAGCCAGATCAGGATGACTGCAGTTGAGCAGGGAAGGCCTATCAGCGCAGCTGTGAGTGCTGGAGTCTGGGTATCCCACTTTTGTCAAATCTAGGTCTTTTCGGTGACAAAGCTGAAAGAATAAAGATTAACAGAGATATGGGATATGGTAAAAAAGAAAAATTCAAAGGACTTTTAAAAAGGGAGGCATCAGACAACTGTGCAAACATGACTACTCTGTCTGCTCAGCCTTCATGAAGCTACTGGTCATCTGATAGCATACTTGGGGACTGGCGGAGTAGCCAGGGGCATATCTGAGCCGTAGACACACACACTATAGAAAGGTCTTAAGTTGCTGGCTTGTGATGTTATACATTATTAAATTAGTATCAATGGAAGGTGTAAGGGAAGGTGGAGAAAAGCAGGAGGCAGCTAAAAAGTCAAGCACGGTAAATTACCCAGTAGGACAGTAGCATTAAAGGCGGCAACTAATCAATTCTTCATTCACTTGTACCTTGAATTATGTTTCTCATGCAACTTTCTGTCTGTTCAGTTCTTTGTGTCCTCTGCTGCCTATCAATCTATTAACGAACTGTTAAAGCCTACCACTGAAATACATGGTACAGGCTTAAATGCACCACTGATAAAACCCACCTACTACTGCTTATCCGTATTGCTTAACACCAAGATTTCCTCTACTAGACAGATCAATTGCCTAAAATGACAGTACCAGAAATCCAAGAACAATGTCAAGTATCAAAACCTTTCTATATTGAGTCTTTAGCAACCAAGGACAGAACAATCTATACTTTTCTAACAAGATGGACTCAACACCCAGAAAATCAACAGTAAACTAGTAAACTAGTTTATAGTTTACTAGTTTATAGTAAACTAGTAAACTAGTTTATAGTTTACTAGTTTATAGTAAACTAGTAAACTAGTGGAATATAATCTTCAGTTTCATGATGATTTACAGAATATCCTACTGACTGAGAATTTGGTGATTAGTCAGGGAGTAGGGCCCTAATTATTCTGGAAAGTGAGAATAAATGTCAGTTAATTTCTAAAAGGTTACAGAGATTATAATTTTCTCTTTAACAGGAAAAAAAGCTCCACATAGATTTATAGGATTAATAACTACATTTGTCTAAAGCTTGTAACAAAAGCTAACACTAAAATCCCGATTTTGGATCTTTAGAGTAGAAGGGTTTCCAAGAAAAATACTGAAACTGATTTCCTAATAGGTATCAATCACTGTACAGAAACCGTATCCCAGCGTCTGTAGAAAAGAAGGTTTGTAACCTAGAATGTGGGCTTAAGCTTCCTTACATATTTATACCCAACAAGGCACTCCAGAGGAAATAAAGGAAAGCCAAAAAAAAAAAAAAAAAAAAAAAAAAAAAAAAAAAAAAAAAAAAAGCAAGCTGGATTCCCTAAAGGAAGCTGCTCATCTATCACCTAAAGTCAGCTGGTCATATAGAGCTGTCAGTTAACCCCAACAATACAGTGCTGACATGAGACTGAGACAGTGCCCACCAACTCCAGTTTCTTTGCTAACAGGCAGAAGTTATTCATTACTTTCTCTATCAATGCTCTCATGAACATAGAATCTACATCCTTTGAAGATTCTCTTCTTTAACGAAACTCTTCAGCCAACCCTTCCCCCAAATGACAACAAATGCAATCCCACAACATATACACAGCTACTCATTTTCCCATGGTCCTATGCAGTCAGTTTTATGTAAGACTCATTCTACTTGCTGTGAATGAGAGGCCACCCTCTAGCCTTGCCCCTCTCTCCCCCCATTCAAGACTGCCCCATGCACTCACTCTTAGCCTGCATGTATGATTGAGATGGTATGGTAACTATCTCAGGTAACAGGGACTTAGACCTATGTGCAGGGGAACCTTCAGGGAAGGATATGTTCTAGAGGAGGAAAAAGAATCTTGTTATATGTTCTAGAGGAGGAAAAAGAATCTTGTTATTTACCTTCAAGTCAAGAAGCAAAACAGAAGGAAAAGAGGTAAGCATGCCTATTAGCCACACTTTTTTGGGGAGGGAATTGGGGGTGTGGGTGGTTAAGAATGCATAGGGTAAATACTTAACTGCAGAACTCATTTCTACAGACAGTGTGGTTAGCTAAATGCTTCCTGATGTCTTCTTGGAAAGAACTTAAAGAATACTGTTTATGTTTATGTTCATGCTATAACTGAATACCTTAGGTGAATCATTTTAGAGGGCTTACAATGTTTCTTATGGTGTGTGTGTGTGGGGGGGGGGCACAACCTACTCCTTATTCTTCCTAGAGGAACTCTGCTTCTTCACCTCATACTTCTTTTGACTACAGTCTTTCTTCATTCTCTTACTAGCTTTAGGCCTATCTAGGGAGAGAAAGATGGTCAGCTCCTCTCAAGTGATAGTTACACAGCTGCACACATCTAACAAGAGTTAAAATCCATTGTACTTTAGGGACCAAAAAGCAAACAAAAAACCCCAAGTCCATATATACATATATTTCGTTTGTGACTTTCATGGGATGGGACATTTAGCTAAGGTAATACCTCTCTAACACATGGGAACTGGAGAGTGAGTCCTTTATGGGATGGTGTGAAGGACAACAAGAAAGTGATAATACAGTTACGACAAGGATTCAGGGTACCAGGCACTGGGGTAAGAGGAGGGTTCTCAATATACAGACTATCAACAACTGTGGCCCAGAAGGCAGACATGGGCTAAACCATGATAGGATATATGGAGCTGTTTGAGCAAAATAAGGTGGATAGTAATGTTCTGAAATGGGGACGGTGATGGGTGTACAAAGCAGAGGGCTTTGTTTTCCTTCTAGATTCTTTCCCCTCAATCTCTGTGACTGTGCATCTCATCCCCTCAGTTCTAGATATGAACACGTTTCCTATTCAAATTTTTTTTCTCTCTACTTGAAGCTGGTTTTACTTTTGATACTTTCTGATGTTTCACTGTCACTTTATTTTTTTAAAAAAAAATTTTAAAATATTATTTTTACTGTAGGTGTATAAGTGGTTTGCCTGCCTGTTTGCCTGTGTACCACATGCAAACAATGCCAGGAAATGTCAGAAGAGGGCATTAAATCCCCAGAGACTGGAGTAACAGATAGCTGTGAGGAATCATGTGGGTGTTCTGAAAAACTGGGTTCTCTGAAAGAACAGCCAGTGCTCTTAACCACAGTCATCACTCTAGCCTGCATTTTAATTTATTTTTTTAACTTTTTAACATAATTTCAACATTTTCTTCTTCCAAATAATAATTTTATGTTTAAAGAACAATGTGGAAGTAAATTTTGTATTATATCATCTTTCAATATATTCTTTCCTTTTAAAAGACAGGGTCTTGTTAATGTAGCTCAAATTTTCGATGTTTTCACACCGTGGGGGTTATAGATGCATGGCCAAAGCGCCCAACTAACTGCTGTAATTTTTGATGAAAAACAGTTTGCAAACCAACCTTTCTGAACTTAAAACCAGGAAAAACCATTGCTATCAGAATGATGGTGAGACTGGTAGGATGGTGAAGCTGTTCTTATAATAAGAATGGTGACAGTGCATTATTAAATTGGTACTTTATAATCATACATTTAAATTTTTTGCTACATAACACATTTTGTTCCTTCTTGATAATTTTTTATTTTATGTATGTACTGGTGTTGTACCTACATGTGCCCCGTGTGGCTGGTACCTATGGAAGCTAGAAGAGGGCATCAGATCCCTGGAACTGACTGGGGCTAGAGGGTTATGAACCACCATGTGAGTGCCGGGAATCAATGCCCAGTCCTTGGAAAGAGCACCAAGTGGTCTTAGCTATTTTCTAGCCCCTAAAATATTTCAACTTCCTTTAAAAAATCATGTATGAATGTGTCTGTGCACATGTGTGCAGGTGCCCGAGGAAGAGACAAACTCGTGACTGCTAAGCTATCTTTAGTCCCTTGTTTTAATGTTTAAAAATTACATTTATTTATTTTGTGTCTATGTGGGGAACTCACTTGTGAAGTTGGTTTTCTACTATGTGGGTTGCAGGGACTGAACTTAGGAAGTCTGGCTTGGCAGGAAGTGCCTTTACTGCTGAGCTAGCCTGCTTCCTGGTATTTGATACACTAAAACCTAGGTTCTCTATCTTAAATAGTGGTGGTGCATGCCTTTAATCCCAGCACTTGGGAGGCAGAGGCAGGTGAATTTCTGAGTCTGAGGCCAGCCTGGTCTACAGAGTGAGTTCCAGGACAGCCAGGGCTACAAAGAGAAACCGTCTCAAAAAAACAAAAACAAACAAAAAACCCCCTTTCATTTACATGCTGTTTTATAGTTATTAAAATGCAGCAAGGGTAAGAAACATATAAAATTGTTTTGCAAGACTTCTTACTTTTGTAATTTCAAACTAATAATGAAACATGCCATGGAAAGGTGCAACTCCACTTCTATCACTGATTGCACAGAGGGACAACTTCTCTTTTGGATACCTTACTGTGAAATTGTTAACAAAAGCTTAACTGTGGTGTTAAGTAGACAAAGTTAGAAAGGTCTGAATTCTTCTTTTAATAACCAATTAAAAAGAAGAACGAAGAATTATGATAATTTACCTAGAAAAAACAAATGTAACCTGGATGACATTTTTTTCCACTCAAAGGCTTGTTCTACAGTAAGTTAATACTGGACTGAGTTAGAAGTACAGCAGCACACTGAGCTGCCTTTAGAACCCAGGTGTTGTTAATCCTTACACAGTCATAAAAGTCTTAAGAGAAGTGTGATCTGTTAAGATATTTAACTTCATTAACACAACATCCAGAAGTGTAAGTCCTCTTCTCCTGACAAGTATCCATTTAATTAAAGCAACATGAAAATGAGTTTCAAAAACACACGGATTATATTCATACCTGCCACTCAAACTTATTTAAGTGACTGAATATAACAATTTTGGAATCAGATATTACATATATTTCTAATATAATCCAACCATTAACGTGTGTTACTAGCCTCTATTCTACCTTAGTCCTAATATATTGTAACAAACAGGGAGGGGAAAAAAATCACCTCGAGTAGGAAATCAAAACAAACAGAAACAGTAACAGCAGCAAGCAGCAGTAGCAGCACCACCCAATGTTTTTAAGTCTCTGTTTCCCTGAAGCCACAGTAAAGCTACCAAAAGACCTGGGAAAGACACTTTACAGTTAGAGGTCCAGACACACAGATGTGAGCTTACTGTGTACTCTGGGCTCCCAGGGTTGTGAAACTAGCTGGTACCACAAGCACCTAAACACCTCTTTTGACCAACACAGATAAAGATCCTGTATGTGTACTCCCTAAAATATGATTGAAGGACTGAACATGAAAAGAAAACAGGAGGGATCATGGCAGCAGTGCTACTATTCTGGCACAACAGGAGCTGCCAAGACAGGAAGTTACCAGCTACCAGCCCACAGTGACCTAGGTTAATGATTTTTGTAGAGATGAAGGAAAACAGTTAAAAACATCTGAAATTATACTGTATTTGAAATGAAGAGATATAAATGATAATTTTCATATCAATCACCCCCAACACCAAAATCCCAATCACCTCAAACTGCAGAGGAGTGTTGGAACGACTAGCAGTAGTAAGAGATGTGATTGGTGAGAACATGAGGCTGTATCCATTTCGACACTCCTCTTCTCCTGGGTGAGTCTGGCCAGGTGTGGTCAGCTGAGGACTCTTGGAGCCTGAGGTGGGTAGGGGTGGTGTAACTGGAGACAGAGGCCGAAGCAACTTGGTGATATTCTGCTCCATCAGATATCGAGACTTCCATTTCTTTAATGGGCTCAGTAAGTCTGTGAAACACAAGGCTTGGATGAGAGATGAATCATATCTTACTGGAAGGCTAGGTAGTAAAGGCACTAACCTCTAACCTGCAATGGATCCTATGCCTTATCCTATTAAATAACCTCCCCCAATTAAGCCAAAAGCCTAAATATACTTCTTTTGTGGGGGATGTGGGGATTTCGAGACAGGGTTTTCCTGTGTAGCCCTGGCTGTCCTGTAACTTGCTTTGTAGATCAGACTGGCCTCTAACTCACAGAGATCCACCTGCCTTTTCCTGGGATTAAAGACATTTGTTGCTACTGCTTAGCTGCTTAAACAAACTTCTAATCACTTCCATGAATATAACTTATGAAACATTCCATGTCCCAGAGAACTCCACAGGAATATAGACAATTGTAATGGTCAATGCCAAGGGCATTATTTTTTTTTTCTGGAGTGAAATACAGGTTTTCATCCACTGAGCTTTAGAGAATCTGCTTCGTTTCTATCCTATCACCCGCTAGGCTGTCATACTTGTATTTTCGTATTTACTGATGTACTCTTTCAGCAGCTCTTCCTGCAAACACTCCTGAGTAGGAGGAGACACACAATCTTGCATCTCATATCATATAGCTCCTAGTATTCAAGTACTGAACAAACACTAGGGGCTAGAAAAGAAAATGCTTTCTATTAAAAACTTTTCAACTATTAAAAAAACCAAGACTTCTTTTGATCAGGCTAACTGTATTCTTAGAGCCATTTTAAAAAGCAGGTTACTAAGTATTTTAGTGACCATGTTTTATGTACTGTCAGTTTTTTAAGAGAACCTTCAGGACAAAACATACCTCAGGAAAATGTACTTTTAAGTAAAAGTGAGTACTTACAATTAAAAAGATCAATCACTTACTTAGTATGCACTATATGTACTACAGGGCAAAGTCATGTATGTAAGGGCCATTACATATTCTGTTTTCAAAGACCTCAGAGAAAACATGGAAAATAATGTTTAATGTAAGTTTCTTATTGGTATGCTTAAGCTTGACTATATAATCCTACACTTTTGAGGCAGAGACAGGATTATCTCAAATTCTAGGCCAGCCTAGTCTACACAGCAAATTCTAGGCCAGCCTGGGATACAGAGTGAGATCCTGCCTAAAATGAATGAATGAATGAATGAATAAATAAATAAATAAATAAATAAATGACTCAAGTAGCTACAAAGAAGAGACCATGGAGATTTGACAAGTAAAGGTGCTTGCTATCCAATTCTGCAGCCCATATGAAGGTGGAAAAAGAGAGTTGACTTCCAAACATTGTTTTCTGAAGTCTACATGCATAGTGTAGGCCCCTCAGGAATGCTGATAAACACATAAAAAACCTTCAAAGTAGGTAAAAGTGAGATTCTGTGTTCAAGAATTATAGTCCCAGCTACTAGGGTAGCTGAAGTAAAGGGACTGCTCAAACCCAAGAGTTGAAGGTTAGCCTGGGTCTGAACAACACTATGAGTTCCATTTCTTAGAAAATAAAACAAATAAAAGAACATCACTGTTTAGGTGATGTTTACCAGGCATTGTATGTTGTGCTTGATATGAAAATGTAAGATATCTATAAATCCAACATTTGTTATTAATATCACCCTGTATCGAAGATGAAGACTCTGATGCATATAGAGAGTCTAGACATGGAAGCAACTGGTCCATGGTCCCCTGCCTCTTACAGTGCTAGAGATCAAATCTGGGGCATATTATACCTTAGACAAGGACTTTTATCAATAGACCTTTCATCTCCAGTCATTCTCTAAACAGTCTTAATAAAAGCATGCTAAAATGTAGCACCATGGCTTGGTGGAAACAATGACAATCATACCAGGCCTTGATCCACAAGGCAAAATGTGGATCATGATCAGGGATGTGCTTAGGAAGATTCCTCTGGTGACAGTGCCAGTATGTAACTACAAGTGCAAAACTACTGGAGTTAGGAAAGTAGCCAATACAAAGAGGTGTGAGGCACTGAATATGTTTAAATGAATAATTTTTTTTTTCTTGTTTCTTAGGACTTTTCATTTCCCTACATTCAAAGAATACTTTTTCCTCTTGGTCTTTATAGCATGTGTTGTTTTATCCTTTTTAACGTGCCTAGGTACAAACAAACAAACAAACATGTAATTCAAGACTAATCTGCACAGTAATTTTTAAGCATTTCTAAAGACTTCAAACCCAATCTTTAAGAACTCTGTACTGAGGGTTCAACAATGAAACTATTAAATACATTCTGTGATGAAGATTACTGTAGGAAAATTAGGAGAAACTGCTACACAAATGAATGTGATATATATTTGATATTCAATGAACACCTAAGATGCTATACTCAAAACAAACAAACCCACCCAATGACTGCCTAAATTCATAGGTCAGTAGTCTTTGTTGTTTTCCTTTTATTGTAGAGTTGTCAGATATGTATTAACACGAATACCCATTTTTTAAAGCCTTGCCTCAATACTACCCAAGATTATGCAAACATTCATGCATTTAAACCCATTGCTACCCATTACACATAAGTTAAAATGATTTCCCACTAATTTCTGTTAGTGCTTAAGTTTCTTTCTTTGGTGGTAGGTAGCATGTTTTTAAAATACTACTATTGTAAACTGAGCTGACCTTGAAGTGGCCAGGTAATCTAGGCTGGCTTCAAACTAGCATCCTTCTCCTGCCTTTGCCTTCCAAAAGCTGGCATCACAGACATTTGCTATCATGCCTGATTTATGAATACTCTTTAAAAATATGTATGTGTCATTAATAGTCAAAATCTAAGCTATGTCGAATATTAAGTATTTTCCTTTTTTACAACTGTTAAGTCTACTATGAAAACAAAAACTGTTCTCTACTTATGTGTCAGTACAATAACAGGGCTTTTGATGTCTCTCTCTTTCTTTTCAAGAATGACTTTAAGGTGGGAGTTGAATAAGCTTGAGAATGTAAGTTTGAATCACGAATACTCATATGAAAGGTCAGCTACAACAGCATGAAGAACAAAATACCTGATCACTTCCTCTAATCTTCATGCATGTGCATCCACGCACTTACTTATGCTTACTACCTCTGCATTTACTTGTGTGAATAATTTCCAATGTCCAGCTTATACTGTATCAGTATGCTCATCTTTAGAGTTATAAAAATAAAGATGTTGACAGTAAAAAAACGTTATAAATTAACCTTTTCGGTCTCTCTTTTAAAAGTGGCTTTTTGTAGCCTTGGCTGTTCCAGAACTCACTTTGTAGACCAGGCTGGCTGCTGCCTTCCAAGTGCTAAGACTAAAGACTTCTGCCACCAACCGTTGACTAGTTAGTTTTTAAAATTTATTTACTGGGGCTGGAGAGATGGCAGTGGCACTGTCTACTCTTACAGAAGAAGCAGGCTCAGTTGCCAGGACCCATATGGCGGCCCAGAGCCATCTATAATTCTAGTTTCAGGAAATTTAATACCCTCTTCTGAACTCCATGTATACCAAGCAAACATGTGGTACACATACATATGTATAGGTAAAACACTCATATATAAAAATTAAATCTAAAAATGTTTATTGTCAATTTTAATGTTTTTATTAAGCTGAATAAATCTAACTACGACTTTGCAATTCTATCCCTGAACTATGAAAATACCACCTACTGGCCTATCACCTTTAGGTTTAAACATTTAATTCCTATTTAGTTTTTTAAAAATATTTTATTTCGTGTGTGTCTGTGTGTATACATGCAGGCTATGTCATGCATTCGGAAGTCAAAGAACAACTTATTTTCTCCTTCACCATGTAGGTCCCAGGTTGTCAGGCCCCCAATGAGCCATCCCCCCTTGACCCTCTAAATTATAATTAAACTCTTAAGAAAGAAGTACATATAATCACTACAAATAACGTTAGGGCGTTGATTCCCACCCCACCTTACTAGCAGCAAATACCTACTACCTTTTCCTTTGAAAATCTTTTGTGCCAGGCAGTGGTGGCACACACCTTTAATCCCAGCAATTGGGAGGCAGAGGCAGGCAGATTTCTGAGTTTGAGGCCCGCCTGGTCAGAGTGACTTCCAGGATAGCCATGGCTACACAGAGAAACCCTGTCTTGAAAAACCAAAATCTTTTGCAATTCAACAACTTTAATCTTCCTTCATGGAATTAAAAGAAATCAATTTTCCCCATTAGACTATTATTACACATTTTTTGGGTCCTTGTCTATTTTAGGAAAGTCCTTTACTACTGAGCTACAATGCTTTCCCCCTAGCTTATTCCTATTAGTTTTTAAATATACAAGTCTTGTTTCTGAAAGTTATTCAATTTCCTGTGTAATATATAATCAATATTAACATAACCCTTTTCGGTGCAACAGGGTCTTGTAATGTTACCTAGGTTGGCTTCAAACTTGTATTTTCCTTTTTTAGCCTATCCAGTACTATATTCTAGGTACATACAACATCTAGCAATACTGATATTTTGTCTTTTTAAAAATTGGCTAGGAATGTTCCCTGTTCTATTTCTCCAAAATATTTCTGGAAAGACTAGCATAATATTCTAATTGGACAGCCATGTGCATATTATAAGAAAAATCCCTTCTAATCTCAGTACTTTGGTGGTATAACTGGGGGAAGAACACCCTCACCAATAACTATGCATAATTTCTCTTAGCTATTCAAGCTTGGATTCCCTCCTCATAACTGAGAGCGTAGATTTCAGTGTTCTCCACTTTTTATTACTATTGTGAATAGGATGTATCTCTCTGTTTGTCCAATGTTATAATGAAATGTTTATATACTGTCCTAGCCAATTTTCTCAGCTTTTCTAGGAATCTCACTCTATTACTTGCATATGACGACGGCCACTCCTCTTTATTAGTACTTATACATCCTTCCTTTTGGAAGATGGAAGTATGTTTATAGCTAAAAATTCTAGAATGCGTTAAATAATAAAACAATGGAGTAACTTGAAAATTCACATATACATTTTAAAATTTGGTAGTGTATAGCATATGTGCGCAAATCTATATGTGGGTGGGAGTGTACAGCTACATGCAGAAGCCAGAGGACATTAGATGTCTTATGCAACTGCTTCCACTTTGTACCTAGAGACAGTCTCCCACTGGATATGAACCTCACTATTTTGGCTAGCCAGCAAGCTCTGTTTCTGCCTCCCAATGTGGTAATTATAGGAATATGCATCCATTTTTTTTTTATATGGATTCTGGGAATTCAATTTGTTCAAACGTAGTATCTGAGGCTAACTTAGAAAGGGTTCTTGCCCACTGAGCCATTTTCTTAGCTTTGATAGCTTACTTCTGTACCCCTCTGAGACAGGGTTTCTGGGTGTAGCCTTGGCTGCTCTAGAACTTGCTCTGTAAACCAGGCTGGTCTCCTTCCAGAGATCTGCTTGCCTCTGTCCTGCATGCTGTGATTAAAGCCCAGCTTGAGAGCTCATCTTAAAATTTAGTTTTTATAATAAATGTAGCTGGCAAATGTTTTAAGATAAATTCATTAAAAAATTATAAACATGACAATTCATTATAAAATTCATGAGTGGCTATGTTACATCGTTCTCTCCATTTCAAAACAATTATCAAGGCAACTTTATAGTTCTAAGAAAACTGGTCGTATAATTATCCTTTGTCTTGAAGATAAAAGATTCAAGAAGATAAGTAAATCTGATTTACATGTAATGCTATCCTTTTTTGTGGTCTTAAATCAATTTGATAAAACAAAGGTAGACTATTTAAAAGATTGTGGAACCAGAGATCAAACTAGGCGTTTTTCTCATGTTAGGAAAGTACTATTACTGAGCAACAACCTCAACCCAATAATACAAATTAAAAGGGCCCATGAGATGGCTCAGAAAGGGAAGGTTTGCTGCTAAGGCTGATTACCAAAGCTCGATCCCCAAGACGCACAAGGTAGAAGGTTCTGCCACTTATCCCCTAAAAGCTATGTGAAATATCAAGTGTATAAATGTGTCGTAGCGAGTGCATACACACACAATTTTTAAAAATGTCAGTGTAAACTATTAAGATCATGTATATGAACACAGATCAAATAACAATTTCTATTACTCTTTCATCAGTTGGAGTTCTGGCCTTTAGAAAAACTGTCATAGAGACTTGCAACCACTAGTAATTATAAGTATTTTTGCACTTAAATATTTGGTTTTTATATCTTGTATAATATCTAGAACTAGTGAGTTTAGGATTATATTTCTAAAGCTCATGATGAACTACAATACGGCTATATCATATTTTACTAAAAATCTTTTCTTTCTACATTAACTCAAAGACAGCATGATCACAGAAACAAGAGTTAATACTGTTTGAATTAAGATATTGGGTGTGGTGGTACATGCAGTTAGGAGAGGGAGGCAGGAAAATGGCAAGCTTGAAGTTTGCCAATCTTTTGCATTGGCAAAAGATCCAAACTTTCCTTTTTAGAAAGCAACTTTCATATTAGAGCAATTTATCATATTCCTATTTCAAAGCCTAGTGTAGCTGTTCTGTTCCATCTTCTCATCTGCCATGATAACTTAGCCACTAGTGTCACAGGAAAGCTAAGTGCATATTTTCAGCAAAGTACTTATTATTACCTTCTAAGTTTTATTTTAAAAATTTTAGATAAACTTAGAATCAAAATTTTAAAGATGGCTCTAGGAAATCATAGGAGTAGAAAGAATACAAATGTATACCAGTTATTCTTTCATTATTGAGTACAGAATTTCCTTTATGCTCAAACTTGCAAAGTATGATAATACAATAATGGTTTGCATCACATATCCAAGTACAGCCATTCCCAGGTAGTTTCTTAGTTTTGTTAAATTTGAGGATGACAAAAACCTGTCTTCATTCATTTTCTTAAGTATTTAAGAGGTATTTACTTTTAACCAAGAATTTTATTCAACTGTTACTAGTTTTGAATTTTTCAGTTCATTAAGGTATTTCTAGGGATATATGCATGTTATTTATAAACGAATATCCCATCTCTTCCTTATGTCAATGGCAGTACATCTTATTTTTATTAAATTTTAGCTTTTAACATCCTTTGACTTTTTTTTTATGAGATAGTCTTACTATACAGCCCAAGCTGGCCTGAAAAGTAAGATTTTTCCAAGTGGAAGAATTTATTACCTTTAGGTAGTTCATATGTGACAAGAAAGAGCATTCTATGTAGAATGAAAGCAGTAATTCAGATTATGGGTCTGATACTGAACAAAGCACTCAGTAAAAATTATTTAGTTTCTTATTAGCCTTATAAAGCAGGCATTTACAATTTCAGAGACAGAAATTCAGAGACATTTAGTAACATCACACATGGTAGAGAACTAGTTCTCAAATACAGGTCTATTTAATTTTTAAATCTACTGTGTCAACATATCTCCTCACTTTCTTTACCAACTTTCCTCCATATTCTCGTAAACAAAACTCTTGAAACTCAACAAACAAAATAATTCCATACAATTCACACAACATTTCAGTGATGACTATTGATTGACTTCTTTATATAATGCTTTTCTTCATTTATACTGATGCTTAAGGGCAAGGTGTTTTGTGACAATGTTTCTCACTGCTTGCTAGAGAGAAGACTAGAAATGCCATAAAAGTTGATGACTAACAGTCCATTCCACTGAGGTTTTGTAGTAACAAAGACAATAACCCTCTGAGCGTGTGATAGCCAGGACATGTAGTCTGTTCTCCAAGATCAACTATATATGTGTGCAACATACCCACCAGATAGAGTAAAGCACACATTATAGTCTAATTCAGCTACTCTAATTATACTCTAAAAGTTGTCAGTAAGCTGACACAACTGAAAGCTGCCTAAAAACTTTTATTAATCTAAACCTGAATGAATGTTTCATTAGGTGGACAGATTAAAATCTAGATGAAAGTAGAATTTTAATATAAAGC
The DNA here is from genome assembly GCF_011762505.2 of Arvicanthis niloticus. Taxonomy (NCBI): domain Eukaryota; kingdom Metazoa; phylum Chordata; class Mammalia; order Rodentia; family Muridae; genus Arvicanthis; species Arvicanthis niloticus. The sequence continues at coordinate 51,335,040 of NC_047666.1, read as the reverse complement.
AATTACTTAACAAAATTCTTTTAAATTCAACAGTGTTTTAAAAAATCCCAAAACACCCCCACCCCGCCCAAATAAACCAAAACAAAAGTCTGAAGTATTTATTAAGTTAGCTGTAGCCTTAGTTTTAGTAACTAATCTGTATTGGTAAATGTTGTTGCTGTTTCCTTTTGAGACAGGGTCTTGCTTTTTACCCCATGCTGGCCTTGAACTTGCAGCAATCCTCTTGCTTTATTTTGTTTTCCAAGTACTAGGATTGTAATTATAACCCATACCCAGCTATGGCATTTTTTGATTACACAATAATCAGAAAACTGATCTGAATTTGAGTACCAGGGAGGATGTTTGATACCAGCCTAGATTAAACAGAAAAACCCTGTCTAATAAGTAAACAAACAAATTGGATATCATAAGTCAGTATACCAATACTTCAGCTAGAAGCCTGCAATAAAACACAGCAAAAGACAACAGATCAGATCCTTTTTCTCATAGCCATTTGGCTCATAGCTTAATGATTTAAAGTCATGTTATCTCAGAAATTTTATTGTTCTGGGAGGCAAGTTCTTTTGAAAAAAACAAAACAATAGCGATTCCTCACTGGTGCCATTATTTCCTGCCCCTTTACTCAGGTCCCACCCAACAATCCACTTAACATTTCCAATTGTTCCCCTAAACATTAGTGTTCCACCACTTTCTACTGTCTCCCCTTATAAATACAAATAAATATTTCCTAAACTTACTACGTTAAACATATCTAACCTTTTTTATAACCATTTCTGCTGTTATCTGTATACTGTCTAGTTCCTTCTTTGTCGTCCTGGGAAAACTGATCCCTGACTCGAGATCTTTCTCTTCCTCTGTAAAGACAGATGTAAATTAACTATTTAGAGAAAACACTATTTCTTTTTATATCAGAGAACCAACACTGAAAATTTTACTGTGAACCTCAAGTGATGACTGTTCATGTCAAATTTAGAAAAGGATCAGATACATACCTGCATTATCTTTACAGATACTAGAAGAATTACTATTCTCATTACTTTGGTATAGGTGCTGTGTTCTAGTCTCTTGGGGCACAGATGATGTCTGAGTCATCCCTTCTTCCAAGGCTTGCTTTATCCAGCGCTATAATGGAGGGGGGAGGGAATGCATAGAATTTTCAATAACCATTTAGAAGACACCTATTTTCAGTGCACTAACCAAATCATTACACATTAATTGGTGAGAAATATAGCACAAATACATTCAGACAGTTTGATAGTGGTTCTGGACAGGGTCCTGCCCGTGCAACCAAAGCTGGCTTTGACTGCTCTTTCCTTTTTTTTTTTTTTTTTCAATTAAGATTAGTTTCGAAATAGTCTCGTATAACCTAGGCTGGCCTCAAACATCCTAAGTAGCTAAAGATGACCCTGAACTTGATGCTTCTGCTCCACCTTCTGGGCTAAGATTATAGGCTTCGACCATAATACCAAGTTTATGTCTGTGGTGACAGGGACTGGAACAAGGGAGGCACTCTACCAACCAAAGTTAAACTGCCCACAGTCAAGTCAGTGTTTTTCTACTAGGCAAAACTCCAATAGCTGTGGAATCCTATCAACCAATTAAAAAAAAAAAAAATAGTAACCATTCAATTTTCCACACTGCTTAGGATAGTATAATTGTTAAAGATAGGCTGGCAGTTTAAAAGGTTTTTAGTGATGATCTGCATATGAGCTTCTTTTCCCTGTCAAGTTGTTTGTACAAATTCTGCCCGAGTAACTGCAAATCACTGAGGAGGGAAAGGGGTGGGAAAAAAAAAAAAAGAGGTTCTGAAAAAATAAAGTGGAAGAAGTTTTTCAAGAATTCTCTCCACTTTTTTTAGTAGCTAATATGTAATTTATCTGGATGAGAAATAAGAAAGCTTACAAAAATTACAAAGTAAGATTAGGTATTCTGTAGAAAAGGAAATTTATTATCTGTGATTATTTTTTAAGATACACAGTTGCTCACCATTCTGTGGCTCTCTTGTCCTTGACATAAGACAGATCTAATTTTGATAAACACTAATTTCAGCCAGACTGTCTCCAAATAGGAAAAGGTGAACTAATATAATTTTATACTTTTAGAGAATAACATAAGTCAGTAAATATAATCTTCAACAGAGTAGTTCTAGAAGATCTGTGGCCTATGGTTAATTAGAACCTGGGAAAACTCCAAGGAAATTTTACTATGAAAAAAATCTCTATTGTGTAGCTTTGTGGTTTATTAAATTGAAGAAAAAAAGTAAATAGAGGTAAGTGAATAGGTATGTGTGTATGTATCTTACAGAGTCCCAACACTCAGGTTATCAGAAGCAGAGATCCTTAGAATGTACAGGAGACCTCTGAAGTCAGCTTGGTCTAAAGCCCTTGTTCATAGATGGGGGCTATTAGCCTGGGAGGACAAATGAAAAATCCTTTGTTATGAATATGAAAGTTTTAAAATTTATATTACATATGGGTTATTTTAAATTTATTTTTCCATTCAGAGCAGAAGACAGGAACTCAAATTTGAGATTTCTCTATTTTCCACAAAAAATAAGGGGGGAAAAAAAAGGAGAAAACATTATGAAAAAATATTTTTTCGTGTAAGAAAGTCATATCAGAGTTTACTTTCTAGACCTTAAGACTAGAAAAAGGGGGAATGTATATAAAACCAGATGGGACATTGAGAAGTAAGGTGTTGCCTGTCTTGTCTATAAGGCTAAAGAGAGTCAAAACAAGTAACCCTTTCTTCAGTGTCCTGATTCATAAAAAAGGAACATGACCGTTTCTTCCTATTCTGTTCACCTATGCAAATTCTATTTAGAATAACCGAAGTCTTAAAACAATTCTGTTTTCTGTAAAGTATACTGAAGCGAAAAGCTTTTTAGGAGGCCTAAAGGCAGGTGAGGCATGTTTGAAAAAGGAGAGAGAACAATAAAATAACTAAGCTTTGGAATGTAAAGACCTAGTTTGAAACCCACTCTCCCAATTACTAGACATGCCTTACTTTGGGTAAATTTCTGAACTTGCTTCTGGTCTGGAGACAAAAAGACTGAGTTTACTCTGTACACTGTAGCCAATGATCTCAAATATGCAACGAAACCTTGTAGCATAGCACTGCAAACACTCCACATTTTCAACGTCTTTTCTCAATGATTCAGGTGACTCTGAATATGTATCTGTTTTAAATATACCCATTCATTTACCTATGATTACTCACCTCTCTCCTGCTAATTTTAACAATATGTTTAATGTTTAAGGGAACAAATTTTAACAAAACTTCAAAGGAAAATAAAATAAAACAACAATGCAAACCATAGTAATTTTCTAAGGAATCTTGGATATAAAGTATTCTTTACATATGTCCAAATGACTTTACACAGAACAAAGAGGGACACCGACTAAAGGCTCACATGTTAATTATAAAACAAAACAGAACTAGAGAGATGGTTCAGCGATTAAGAGCACTGGCTGCTCTTCCAGAGACCCTGAGTTCAATTCCCAGCAACCACATTGGGGGCTCATAACCATCTGTAATGAGATCTGGCGCCCTCTTCTGGCATGCAGACATATATGAAGGGAGAACACTGTACATAATAAATCTTAAAAAAAAAGTTTAGTTTACTCCGCCCAGAAAATGTTTATGTTGTAGAATCTAGTCTGTTTTTTCCCCCCAAGAAATATTAAAGCAGCAATTTAAACTGAATTTCAATGTAAATAAGGGTTTTAGGAAGGGAAGGTGGTCTTATGAGGTTGGCCTCAAACTTCTGATTCTTCTGCCTCCACCTCTCCCAAGGGCTAGGTCAACAAATCTACACCACAGCCACTCCGTTTTATGAGGTGGATCCCTTACCACCATTGGGCACGATATGCAAACATTCTTCCAACTGAGCCACATCACTGGCTATAACAAATAATTTTAAGATTAATTTTAATGAAGCAGCCTTACTGTAAAAGTCTCTTTCTAAAAACAATGAGTGATACAGAGCTGAAGATACAGCTTAGTGGTTAAAGTGCTTATCCAGCTTGTAGAAGAATCATGGCTGGCTGGATAACTAGCCCGGTGACAGAGCCTTGGAGAATACAATATGGAGAGTTCAGTAAAATTCAACTTCTTTCCATGTGTTGCCAATGGAGATACTGCAGATATAACTGCCAAGTGTTGTGGTCTATGCCTTTAATCCCAGCATTCAAGAGACAGAGGCAGGCAGTCTATAGTCTATTCTACATAGATTTATAGACAAGCCAGGATTATTTTGATACTTTAAAAGTAAGTAAGTAAATAAATAAGCAAAATACAAAACACAGCCAGATAAGAGGAACTCAATCAAAGAGCTGGTGAGAACACTTAGTAAAAATGTTTGTTGCAAAGCCTGATGATCTCCATTTGATCAATTGGGATCAGGTGGGAGACATCCCCATGAGACCTATCCCCTCTATACATAGTAATGAAACAACAAAACCAAAAGCTCAAACAAGTAGATCACCTATGCAGGTTATAGTTTTAAACAAGTTTGTGTGCTTGGATCTCTGCTAGTTTGAAAAGCAAGAAATAAACAAAAAGATTGCAATCCCGCATAATTACCAATAAGGTATTTCAAATGTTAGTCCACATTATTTAAAACAATCTTTATATTAATCTCTCCTAAATTATCATCATCTTTCCTTTAAAAAACAGATTAATTTTATTTTCTATGTGACTGCTTTGAATGTATGTTTGATTCTTCATGCCAGTCAAAAGAAGGCATCAAATCTTCTGGAACTGGGATTGCAGCAGTTGTGAACCACCATTTGAGTGCTAGGAGCCAAATCTGGGTCTTCTGCAAGAGCAGCAAGTGGTCTTAACTGATGAGACATCTCTCCAAAGCCCCCAGTAACTCTTCTTAAGACACCAGAATAGATTTTACAACCTGATTTTACTACCTCAATAAAAGCATTGACTGCTTGTTTAGAGGTCCCGAGTTCAATTCCCAGCAACCACATGGTGGCTCATAACCATCTATAATGGGATCTGATACCCTCTTCTGGTGCGTCTGAAGACAGCTACAGTGTATTCATATACATAAAATAATTCTTTTTTTTTTTTTTAAAAAGTTCCTTTTCTTAGCACATACTAACTACACACACACACACACACACACACACACACACACACAATAACAGGTCTATACTTTTCTATATACACACAGTTATTCTTTCTTATTTCCATTCTTTCTTATTCTTATCCCATCCACTCTAATCTTCCTTTTTTGTAACCAGTATGACTCTACTTTCTTATTTATTTTTAAACCTAATAAGCAGAGTTTAGGATTTTTTACAGGAGTGTCTTACCAGTGCCTCTTACTACTGAGGAATATATCCCTCCCCTAATAAACTGAGTAGATATAGCCTTAGATAGAGACAGGGTCCTTCTTTTCAAATTTTCAACACTCTTCATAAAAGCAGTTAGGATTCTGCTATTACTTGAAAAATATTACATCTTAAGAAATCATTATTTTGTAGGGACTGCAGATTTCATGTTTGTGTGGATGTTAGAGGACAACTGTATAAACAGGTTTTTTCCTTCCACTTTTACATGAGTCTAGGGATGGAATTCAAGTGTCTGCCTACTTAGCCAGCACATTAGCTTCCTCTTACTGAAGAACTTAACAGTGTTTAACCTGTAGGTAGATGAAGTCTGTTTTGCCATTCTGGATTTAGAGAGTGCTATCTCTAACCTAGCCAGTAAATCATGTTTTGTTTTGGATTTTTAGGTGAGATTTTGCAGCCCAGGCTGGTAACACAATCCCCTTGTCTTGGCCTTCTGAATGATTTAACAGGAGGCACACATGATTATCATACCAGATTATCATGGGCAATAGTGTTTTTGTACAACAAACCATTTTCCTTTTCCAATAAACACTTCAAAGACCCAAGAGAAACTAAGTCAGTGGTATAAGTGAATTCCCTAGAGACCCAACTCCTCTTCAGTACCTAGACAAAATTCCTATAGTGGTCAGATTTTCAAACACTTTCTATTGTTACTTATGCCACCAAGTTACTTACGTTACTGCATCATCCAAAATCCCTTTGACAAGAACTTTGTGGTCAAATTTCTCAGAAAATCTTCTACTTGGGAATTTTCCCCACATAAACCAAGTGAGTGCCTTCCTTTGCAGGATGTGCATTTAGGCTTCTGCAGTATAACTAACTCAGCAGCACTGCCTTTCCCTTACGCAGTTTCCTTGTTTCCCTTCCAAATCCCATGCCATTCTGTTGATCCTTCATATTCCCGTCCCCAAGAAATAGCTTATATTCTTGGGGAAAGAAAAAAAAAAACTTTTAGGTGTGGAGGAATCAGAGAAGACCTGCTTGGAATTGGAGACTTCATCACATCAAATAAGCTACACGCAGCATCCTCATGTGTCAGCCTGAATCCAGATTTAGGAATCAGAAAAAAGAGTGTTCCAGGGAAAAGAACCCTATCTAAAGGAAGAGCTAGTAAACTGTGTCCTATGTTTCTGAAAATTCTGAAAAGCATTATAGGCTTGAAGAACAATCTATTCCCAAGATACCCTTAGAACATATGTATAAACGTGGGAATTAATAAAGTGCATTCCCAAACAATTACCAAACAATACTGGTGCTAGACCCAAAACAGTAACAATGAGAGAGCCCCAGAAAGACAGGGAATGAGTACTCTAACTCATTGTTATTGACCAAGTAACAACAATTATAAGATAATAATTTTTTGTCTAAACTCCTTTAAAAAGTAATAGTTATTGATTACTTAGTTACAATCACAATCTTATCTCTTTTATGAATATAACGGTTCTCTAATTATTTGGGGCCCAACATCACACAATAGTCACAAATACTCACACCAACCAGTACCATAAAATCATATACAAAACACATCTATCACATCAATTGCTTTGTGCTCTCAGTCAGTAACCTGAAAAGTTTCTAGGTAAACAGTCACAAGTTTGAGCACCAAAAATGCAGTATATAGTCCAACTTGACCATAGCGGCTCCTAAAGAGTTTATTTCCCTGTTTAACAATACAATATAAACTTACTAAATTATCTAGAGATTCACGATTTATCTAAACAATTATGTCAAATATGCTACAACTATATGCATCCTATAGTATTAAATATACTTTCATTCATGGGCAGGTAGAGAGAGAAAGAGAGAGAGAGAGAGAGAGAGAGAGAGAGAGAGAGAGACACCCCCCACACACAGAAAGAGACAGACAGAGATACAGACAGACAGACGGACACCTACCTTCTTACAGGAGCTGAATGTGCCATCAGGCAGAAGGGGCCTTCGACGCCTCTCGGGCATAAAGGGTGAGCCAAAGCGAATGTAGTGTTTGGGGGTGGTACAAATTAATGGGGAATGAATAAGACCCGGTAGCATGTTCAGGGTTGTTGCCAATACAGTTGGGTCAGTGGTGATACGCAAAGGACACTCAACAGGGCATTCTTGCTTCTCTGCCTTGTCATTTAACCATTCTGTAACTAGATACTAAATGTTTAAAAAACAAAACAAAAACCATTAGTTACCACTGCATTTGTAATAGCTGCCAGAAGCAATAGTGTAGCCCACAAATCAAACCTCAACTAAAAACTAGAACAGATGCAGCAACCACAGTGAGGTTGAGCATTCAGAGTGTACCTTTTTCATGCTCACAGAGAAAGAATACTTTGTTTTATCAGTGATTTAAGTTCTATCTAAAATCAAGTGAACAAAGGTAAGTAGGATGGTTTCAGCTTTCACATAAACAACATTTATCTAGAATATTCAATTTAATAATTCTAAGATTACTTCTTCCCTGGGGATAATAAGCCCTCTTGCTTTACCATGATACTCCTTACCATAAGAAATTTATATGTCGCTTACCTTTTTGGTTTTGGGGTATTTAGATGCAGCACGGTTGACATGGGATCCAGTAACTGATACCACAGTTGGGTCAGACCCTGTTAACTGTCTGTTCTCTCCTGAACTGTCTATATTTCCAGCTTCAGGAGGAGTTACTAAGTTGTTACTTCCTCCTTCTTCCAAGGCAGCTTGTGACAGCTCTGCCTGTTGTGCATTGGCTTGCTTCTGGCGTTTTAGTCTTTGGGCTGAACTGGTCCGGTACCGAGAAATTCTACTTTTCGGTCGGGGTCTAGAAGGCTTAGCCGGAGGTGGTTTGGGGATTGGCTTTTCTGCAGCTACATCCTGTAACAATATCAAGGTTAAATGTTTACTATAAATTTCTCTTTTCCTTTGCAGATAGAATCTCCCAGGTTGGCCTCTAGCTTACAATCCTCTTGCCTTAGCTTGCCGAGTACTAGGATCAGACAAGGCACCTCTCACCCAGCATCAGAAATGTCTTACCCGTTTCTTATTTAGTTTTCTATCTATTTAAAACACTCTAAATGATAATGGTGGGGGGGGGGAAAAAGTATTTACTGTTATTTTCAATTAATCCTTGAGACTGGAAAGATGAATCACCAATTAACACCACTTGGTACTCTTGCAGCAAAGACCTGGGGGTTCAGTTCTCAGTGCCCACAAACTCTTCTAACTAGAGTTTTAGTTTTAGATGGGGATCCAATCCCATCTTCTGGCCTCTGTGGGTACCAGGCACATACATGGTGCACATATATAACTGTTCACACATAAATTTAAAAATAAATAAATCTGAACTGGGCACTGTGTCACATATCTTTCATCTTAGCACTCAGGAGGTGGAGACAGACACAGACAGACCTCTGTGAATTTAAGGCCAGTCTGGTCTACAAAGCAAGTTTCAGGCCAGCCAGGACTATATAGGAAGACCCTGTCACACAACAAAAAGAATTTTTTTAAATGTAATCTTTAAGTGCAAAATTGTATAGACTTTATTACCTAAATAGGCCATAGACAAACATCTAGCTTAGTTAATTCTATTTCTAATAAACAACTATAAAATAAAATAGGTCAAAAGTCAGTTAAAGCTAGATACCTAATATTATGGTTTTTAGGAAAGACAATTCTTGTTTCTTTTTTACACCCAGAGGTTCTACGTTAAATACTAGTCCTGAGAAGCCCCTGAAAGACCAGTCATGTACCTAAGCTATTCAGAGAATCCGTGAGAGACCCAAAGAATTGGTTTCTTCCCTTAGGGATGAAGACTGAACTAGGAGAAGCCTTCTTCATGTTCAGTATGCTTTCTCCCAAGCCAAAGGATGCTATGAACTTATCACAGTGCTTATCTGGGAGATTCTTAAAGTGCTAAGGGACTTTGTTATTCAAATGTTGACTTCACCTGTCTCTCTGCATCCCACAAATTAGCTATTGAGATCAAAATAGCTTTGCTTTTCCTGATACAGAGCAATGCTGAAAATACTAACGTCTACTATTCTACAAAAAAAGGCAACTGACACACTAGCGAACACAAGACTTTAAGAGTTTTCCCTCTTACCCCAGCATGGGAAGACCTCCGAGTATTCACACCAGTGCTCTGTGGGGTGCTTGGGATGGCAACATTTGAAACAGAGTTGCTAACTTCAGACTCAGGGGCTGCAGTTTTTGTCTCTTCTCCAACTACTAGCTCTGAACTGCTAGTAGTAATCTCTATGTCTGAGTTGCTCTGTTCTACAGGCTGATCCCGCCGTTTCTTTCTCTTCTCTAAAGTTTCAAAAGCATGCATGATGGCTTCAACCTTCCTGTCTTCCCGAGTCTGGGTAGGGGGTTGGGGGGAGAGTATTAAAACAACAACAACAATGCATCAACCAGAAGCTATTTCAGAAGTAACATTAGTGGAGCTTACAAGAATTTATTCAAAGTATTATTAAGATAGCATATGTATCACTAAACCTTAAGACAAAAAATTTATATAATTGTTTTAAATATAGAAAACAGTTGTAAAAGAAAGTAAATTCAAAAGCAAAATGTTTAAAATTAGATGAGCTATCTTGACACATTTTAGTGCATAAAGCAACTACAACTAATTTCTGTCCTACTTTCAGAGCTCAAAACCAAAGTAAATTGTCTTTAACTTTTCCTAAGAACAAATGAACACAATTAGCAAATGTCTTTAATCAATCTGACAAAATTACTACAGTTTGGATATGGAATGTGCCCCAAAGGCTCATGTTCAGTTAAAGGCTTGGAGAACTAATGGGAGGTTATAGAGATCCAAGGAACTGCACCTTCTTGGAGGAAGCAAGCTATTGGGGGCTATGGAAGAGTATACTTTATCTTTGGCCCCTTGACTTTTTTTCCTCTTATCTTCCCAGTAGCGAAAAGGTAAGTAGGTTTTCTTTTAGGGAACTCCTACTGGTATATTTCTGTTTGCTCCCAAAGCAAAGAAGCCAACAGACATGGACTTGTGAAACCTGAGCACAGGTAAACCTGGCCTCCTTCAAGTTCTTTTTCTTAGGCATTTCTGTCATTTCTCTTCCTATTCTCCCAGTAATTTGGGATTGAACTCAAGACCTTGTGTTTGTTTGATAGCATAGACAAATATGCTATAAGCAGCTCTACTTGATTTTAGTTTTAAAATATATATATAAACACACAAAAAAAGCAAGAAAACTAATTTAACCAACATTGGTCTTCATCACCAAGTTTTAGGGAAATCCAATTGTTAGAAGGAAATGTCTTAAAGCTACTAACAAAGAGTTATCATATATGCCTGTGAGCATGCCTACATGTAGACAAATAAAGAACGTAATGAAACGTACCTTATGGTAAAACCTGAGTCAGGAAAACTGCAGAGACATTTACTGGACGGTACTTACCCTCCTGCTATGAGCTGAGTTCTCCGGGTCGTCTGTGGCCTCTTCTTTTTCTTCTTCCGGTTTTTCTTCTGGATTGTCAACTTCCTTTAAGACAGAAGCACTATTAGATCACATTCAAACTCTGAGCAGCATCAACCAGCTTTATTCTGGCATCACAACTTCCCCACTCCTTTCTATGCTGTGAATTAAGTCCAGGTCCTTATGTATGGTAAACAGGTGGTTTATGAGTCAAAGGATGCTTTATTTTTGTATGCTTCTTGAGACAGGGAATTTACTATACTGCCTAAGCTAGCCTCAAATTCATAATCACCCAGCCTCAGGCTTACAGATGCTGGGATTGTATGTGTGTATCACCATACTAGGCCCTAAAAAATGGTTTTTGATATTATTATTTTTCTTTCTGTATCAGGTCTCATTTTTTTCTCCCTCGCTTCCTTCCTATTCTGACAAGGTTTCTTTGTGTACAGCCCAGACTATTCTAGAACTCACAGCGATCCACCTGCCTATGTCTCCTGAATACTGGAGTAGTGTGTCACTAAACCCAGGCTTTGCTCATGGTTCTGGATATTATAAAGTGAACAGAAAATCGGAATAAGCATACTAATGTTGATGTATGTAAATAGCAATAAATGTTTTAGTGCAGCTCTCTAAAACAACACATGGGATCAGACTACCCTGAGTTGGTCAGGGAGATTACCTCATGCTCACTGGATACAGTTACTTTTTCTGGAACTTCTTGTGGTTGTGGGTCATGATTCTCTTCTGGAACCTCATTTTGCTGCTCCATCTCCAGCTCTTTCCGCCGTGCTTTTCTGCGTCTGGTCTCTGCTCCAATGGTGGGAAAGCTAGGCGGAGGTGGGAGTGGCAGTTCTGCAGCATGGGGATTTCTTTTCTGTATAGGGCAATTCCGGTTTCCCTTGTGACAAGCACAGTCCACTTTGTAATTACTATGCCAAAGAAACAACCAAAAGTATCTCAGTATTCTTGAAAACAGAATATTATGACATATTAACTATTCATTTTATTGAAATATTGATATAATAATTTCCTCTGATGTTTTTCTTGAATAAATCAGAATTGGTATGACACTTTAAAAAATATTCAGTTTTTCTGTATATCTCTGATAACCTATGCACAGAATTGGAAAGAAAACAAACCTACTAAATCAGTTCTCTCTACTGCTTTTATTTTTCTTTCAGAGACAGGGTCTGGTTGGCCTGGAATGCCTTATGTAGACCAAAGTGACCTCAAACTCAAACAGATCTACATGCTTCTGCCTCCTATGTGCTAAAAGATCACAAAGATTCCAGGCAAAAAATACATTACTTGTTTTTTTTTTTTTTTAAAAAAAAAAAGATAAAGCAAAGCGGGGGGAGGGTGCGGCAAGAATTGAAAACAAACTCAAAATCTTAATAAGGCCATTCATGTTGGTAAAAATGTTTGAGGTCTCACCAGTTACTATATTCATAATCAAATGCAATGGTGACTTCAGCATCCTTGGTGATAGCAGACACAGCATAGATACACAGGTGGATCATCCCATCTGCAATCATGTGTCTCACCTGTATGGACAAGACATCATTATGTTTGCCTTCAAAATCAAAACCAAGTTTTCCATAAATGGGAAAAGCGTGATCCAAACGATTTCTGCCTATTTTGAATAGTCTGTTATTTTATTTACCTCTATCATTTCATGACAGTACACTAGCGAACAATCTATTAGACTTCCTTAAAATAGAAAAGTCTAATAATATTAGAAATCAGGGTGAAACTATTATTTCATATGTTAAAGGTATCTGCATTCTGCTAAAGAATTAAAAAAATTTCTTAGTCTGCAAACAAAGCTGTGTTAATCTTACGGCACTTACTTTGAATACATCAATTAATGAATTTTAGAAACGTTTAGAAATTTTCACAACTCTGTTTTCCACAACAGCAAAGACAAATGGAATTAACGACAACTACTACCACATGGCATTTTTTCAGTTCAATTTATAGACTTCTTATCCAGTCTGTTTTCTTAGCAAATACTAACTTGCCTTTTTTCATTTCTGTCCTCTCTAAAGAAAACCTATTTCTTGTCTTTATCCCATCTCCATATGGCACCACACTTCTGCTTTTTCATTTCTGCATTTAGAAATCATACAACTATTAGCTACAGACCTTTATCTGGGTGAAGTTTTCAGATTGTTTCTTCAGTAAACGTGTCCTTTGGTGGTTCCATTGAAAGGAAAGTTGCTAAAGATAGCTTACCTCTGCATTTGGTGTACATGATCTTCTGATGAACCGAGCATCATTACCGAAAGTGCGAGCATCGACACACATCTCTACACCATTGAATTTTGAGTAGAAGAGCACAAAGGGATATGGTCTAGGGATATAATTAAAATTCCTGTAATTCTCAACACAAAAGGGCTACCCCACGACTACAAATGTGATGCATATGCTGACTCAATAAGGAATAGTCATTTGCAATACCTAAGCTAGCAAACACCACAGACTTGCCTGTTTTCATTAATGAATAAGCACAAAGCAAGGAATGCTGGGTTTGGAAAAGAGTCATCACCAGTAAACATACTAGGTGTTTTGCAGATTTATTTGCCCTTTTGTACCAACAGCTTATTTGAATGACTGGTCAGCCAGAACCATGCAAGCCCTCAGTGTTCAATGAATGATGTTCTTACTTTTTGAAGAAATGCCCATTGACCTCAAATTGTTGTCGTAACATGACTTTCCCACGATATTCTATTATAAGAGTGTCCAAAGCCAAATCTCTTGCAGCCCTCAGGATTTTCCGGTGCTTTTGAACACGAGTAACTCTTCCCAGCTGTAACTGAATAAAAACAGAGTGTTAACTTTTAAGAATAGCAATAGCATTGTGGGAAACATTTACAGTGTTTCATAACTGTTAAAATGGTACCCATACTTTCTTTCAGGTTTTATCAGTGTATTATGTAGGCTGGAGATCAGAAAATTTCTTTTTGACATAAGCTCAATTTTCCCAGGAAACATGTTCTGACTAGTGGTCCCAGAGAAGGTAAGATCAAACAAAAACTTAAGAAATCAGTGAAGCTGTGTCTACTTTATAAATATATAGGTTTCTATAAATCTTTTGTGATTCCTCATTTCTCAAACGTGAGTCTAGACAGTTTAGTTACTATAATCTGATTTTGGTCAAAGATGATAAGCAGGAAGGTAGTTCATTTGTTATTTGGTAAGGAATAATAATTTTGTCCCATTCTGGTTCTTCAGGTATTAAAGTAATTTCAATCCCTTAGTGCCTTTAATGCTTTAGTTCTTACCTGCATTTGGGAACCAATTACTGTATTATTACAGGCCAGTTCAGTTTTATTAATAGTGTCTAAAATAGCAGGTTTGCCCACAAATTCCTTGTTAGAATGGAGATGTTGCTCAAGAGCATTCTGTACATCTGCACTGTACTGATTAGTGAGAGCTTCTTCATACTGATCAGTCCATAGTCTTATCCGATTTTCCCAGCCCTCAGTGGTATTTTCATCTAAATTCTGTGCTTCAGAGGGAGAATTCTGTAGAAAACAAAGATCAAGTGAATTAGTAAGAGACCATATATGAATATGGGGTGGGGGGCAGGATAGCAAGATACTTGTTTTTACTTGACAGTTGGTGTAGTGTAAGAGCAATGGACTGAAATCAGGGGTTCTGGCTTCTATTATCAATAAACTATGAGGTCTTGGACACCTTCAAATGAGAAAATCATCTGCTTGTTTATAAAGTGAGAATGTAATCTAGTCAGTATCGTCATCCACTATTGGTTTTTTGACCATTTTCAGTAGTTAAAAAAAAAAAAAATCTATCAAGATTGACATAAAATTCCTTAGGGGGGATGAAATCATAAAAAGACAAAAAAAAAAATCTTAACTTGTCATAGTGCATAACATTTCAAAATAGATTAATATTCATTTCTGTTAGTATAGCAGCACAAATGGTTTGTATTTGTATTAGGAAATGAGTCACCTATTTGTTTTTGAGACACCTATTATTTCTAATAGCACTACCTAGTTCATGATGTTACCACTCATAGGGAAAGTTACCATTTGGAACCATTATCAAATACACTTTGAATGATATTTCATCATTCTATGTAAATTACCACACAAAATTACTTATCCAAACATATTGAAGAAACACTGTTTTATTTTTAACATTTATTTTACTGGTATGCCTGTGCCACAGAGGACAGCTTGTGAGAATTAATTCTCTTCTTCCACCACAAGTGTCCCAGGGATCACACTCAAGTTGTCAGGCTTGGCGGCAAGTTCCGTTACCTATTCACTCACATTGCTGACCCAAAACCCTGGCTAAGAGTTGTGTCTTATAGGAAAGCTCTTGATTTTGAGATTAAAAATCCAAATGGTATTTTCTACATATTCCTATAGTTACTACCTGCATGTTATGAAAGTTCTCATTAATTCTGAGGACAAAATTTCTAACCCAACTTAAAAATTATAATTAAAGTAAATCTTTTTTTTTTCCTATTTAAATTTTAACATACCTGTGTTGAAACTGTAAGCAAAATCAAAGTGTATGCAGACTTCTCTGAGAAAAACAGATGGCTTTCTAAAGGTTTCAAAACTGGAGCTAGTTACAGTATTAGTTGATAGCAGGGGGAAAAAAAGAAGGCCTTACAGTTAGCCCCCAAATTCTCTATAAGGTCCTTCTTAGTAATTGAAATAAAATGAAATGAGCAGTTAAAAATACATATAGCAACTTGTAGACCTATCTCATTAAAGAATATCCTATCCACATAAGAGGTCAGACTTTCAAATTTAAAGTAAAATGTCACTCAACATCAATGACAACATCAACTGGTACTCCAACTAAATACAAAGTAATACTAGTAAATTCATCCTAACTCAAGGAGTCACTATTTATGTAATAGTCAACTTAAGAGATTTAGGGACATGAATACTTAGAAGAACCAAACTACAACTCAAATTCAACTAAAGCTCTTAAATCCTAAACTTTGGGAGTTATGTGAACATACTCAAGGGCAGGACAAAAGAAGATACAAGAAAGGACAACCAAATCTCCTTTCCTTTAACTTGGTAAAACCAACCAGTACAACAAAACCCAGCCAATATCTACAAAGTACATTACTGCTCCAAACATACAGACACATAGACACCAGTCCTACTATCTTATAAGAAGGATTATAAATCTCCACCAAGAAAAATATGCCAAGAAAAATAGTACTATTTTAATAAGACTATCACATATTAACAACACCAATTTCCTAATAAAGAGTTATCCTTTCAAACAGTGATTCAAAGCTAAAGTTGTCAAGGAGGGTTTACAAGAGAGCCTGGCTCATCACCAGAGAATTCTCACTCCTGAGGTTGAGTCCAATCACTGGAGTAAAATAGACTAGTCTTGTTTTGTTTTTAAAAAACTGTGACTTACCCACTACACTACCACAATTTAACAAAGATATGAAAATATTTCATAAAATAGACAAGAAAATCCACTCTGGAGAAAAGCTTTACGAAAACTGAATGGCAACATTACAACCTTGTGAAAAGCAGACTCCAAGATTCCCAGACCAACAATGTCAGGAAAGAAGCCAACCAAAATGCAAGATCAAACGTAAAATGCAGCATCAGGAAAGGTTACCCCTTACCTTCATCCGAAAGGATTTCCGGGATCCTTCTTGAAATGCCTATCCCAAAGAGGAAAACAAGTAGAACAAAACAAAACTTGGTACCAAGAAGAACAGTTATACCTATGCGATTAAAACTAAGGCACTAACCAGTATTCTATGCTGTCTCATTTTCTGTGTACAAATACAACAGTATACCTCAAACCAGGGTCAAGAAAAAGGACACTTCAAAGGCTCATAAACACTGACATGAATTCCAATACTTTGATGAACAAGACAACTAATAGGTAAAAGCATGTACCACTTATACACCATACAAACCGCTGATTCTGAGCAGACAGTAATTACAATCCTAAAGTTGCAGATTATCAGTTTTGAAACTAAGAAGGAAACAAAGACCAGTCCCTTTTACAAAGAGTGGGCAAGTGACCTAGGAGCAACCAAGTTGCTATGATGAGGAAGAAAGAATAGAAAAGACAAATGTTTCTTCTAGAGACCCTTTATCTAAGAGTACAGAAAACTGACCAAGACAGTAAGAAAACCTAGACCATTCAAGATAAATTTCTTCATGTTTTCTTGTTGTTTAGTCTAGATACAGCACATCAATCAGCCTAATGACATGAGGTCAGCCATGTAACCAAGACAAGAACTTCAGATTGCTTTGTGGCAGAGAAGTAGGAAGATGCTGCAAAGATAGTAGAAGCCTAGATTTGAGGCTGCATCTCACATGAGATTTTACAGGAAGAACTGGCATTCCATACCTGGGATGGTGGTTGAAGTAGAAGAAACAGCCTGTGGTGATGGTTACCAAGGTTAGAAGAGAGTTTGGTCTGCTTGTACAGAAAAATCAGCTGATTTTTGGAAGTAGAAACAAAGTGGCCAAACACTGGCATCAAATTTCTTCAAAGAATTTTAGAGTATTTTTGCTCTAATCAAATGTTTGAGCTATTTCAGACATATTTCTATTCAAGGCTTTTTATATTACATACCTTGATCTTCTTCGTCTTTGGTGCTGCACGACCCTTTTCTGGACTCTTTTTCCGCTTCTTGGGTTTGGTTCTTCTAACAGTTAAGGTGATGCTTGTAGGTGTGTGCTGTGTTGCTGTGTACAACACAGTGGAAGGAGAAAGCTCCTCATCCCAGCTTTCTGTTGCACTGCTATCCCCACCTGAAAAAAAGGTCATTATACAGTTCAGGCACTAACATCACCTTCTTCCTCCCTTCCATATGTCCTACATCTAGTAAGAAATTATTTCTATTATAACTCTACATAGGCCCCACCTTTCTTCTGAAAACAAGATTTTTTTGTTGTTGGCATGAAGGATGTAAGATTTATTCTGTATTCCATCAATTTTTTCCCTTCAAAGTAGTCTCCACAATCTGCTGTCTTTAACTATATATGGGTAACTTAATGAAAAAAAAAATATTCTTGGAGCTCACAAAGAATAATTTGACTGTTACAGGTCTAAGAAAGTTTCCACATAGGTACAGTGCTTTTGAAAGAACTTGTTCATGTGAAAATAGCTATGTACTATAGGAGAACATTTAAATTAAAATATTTACAGTTAAAATGTGGGTTTAACCCACCTTCTGCTCACCTGATATGTTGTCCTGCTTCCGCCGATGAAGTCTAATAACCTTCCCCCTGCTCATTCCCCTAAAGAGGGAAAATAAACTTAAAGTAGTCCTTCCAGCAGCATGCAGCACATCACATCATACATGGGAGAAGTGTCTCTGCATATACTACCCCCTCCCTCCCACCTACCAAATGTTTCCAGGACATTAAATTTCATATCAAATTCAATAGCTTTAACATCAATCTCTCATTCCTTGTTGTCAGCAATTCTCACCTAGTGCAGAGAATTCGAGCCAAGGAGCACTAAGGAATCATCTACATTAACAAACACAAGAAAGAATACTTTGAGCTTTTCCCTACTGATAAGAAACCCTAATCCCAGCAACCCAGGTTTGAATTTAGATGAAACAGGATCTTACCTGCACTTGTCACAGTTGAGAAGGAAGCCATCCTGAGAAAGACCACAAGGACACCAGGTAGGAACAGTCTCTCCTTCAGAGTTCGGGCTGTCTCCACAGCGTTCCTCTACGGGCGACGGCAGGCCATTCAGGTCAGAACGAGGGATGATCGTCTGGACAGGGGGAGAAGCAGGAGGTGTCGGAGGAGGAGGGGCTCCGTAATTATGATCCTGAAAATAAGATTTTTTAAATCAACAGTGTCCAAACACTGGCCCCTCTCTCCCCTAAAGTATGGTACATATGGAAAGAAAGAAGAAAGTAGTACCCTTCGTTTTTTGGCTTCAACCAGGAAAGTGATAAAACAAAATGCCAAGGTCAACTGGGACATAAAAACAAGAACAATGATGCAGGGCTAGACGTCCGCTGGAGGCAGGGAAGTGCAAAAGGGGCAACTTCGTCATGCTGCATATAAACATTTCAAGAAAGTCACAATGTATAAGAATGGATTACACTCCAGGAAGATCACTGCTCTGGAGAGAAACAAGTGCATACTCACAGCATAAGGCAGTCCTCGACACCCATGCCTCTGAGTGGTCCCATAATTATGAGTGGAATACACGCTCTTCTCATTAACTGCTGGACTAGCCTCCACAGATTCAGGGCTGCACAAAGGCGAAAAGCAACGCATGATAGCATAACACCTACTCTTCCCCTTAAACTAACAGTTCACTTCCCATTCTAATCCCTTCTTTTTCCACAACCACCAGCCACTAGAATAAGAACTTAGTGAAAGTCTGTTTAACATAACTAAGCCTATAAATAATAGTGTTATTGAGTGTGGATTTGTGTGTAACATGAAGCCAGTACAGGCAGATGTCTCAAGGCAGGCACCTGGGATACAAGGTGTCCCTAATGACAAACACAAACGTACCAGCAGAGCGGGGAGTTTCCCCTAGAGAAGCCACTCTGGGCTGGTTTAGACTCAGAACTATTCTTCTTAATTGGATCTCTTAATACTTCCATGAAACCTCACATGACATTTGCAGTGAGTGAGATGATGAAAGTGCCTTCTGCACTGCCCCAGGGACCAGGCCCTCTTCCATTCACTACCAAGACAGGATACCCTGAAGAAAGTACAGGCAAAAACAATGGCATCTTATATTTATCACACCTCTCATCTTGATGAACCCCCAATACCTTTCACATACTAGAATTTCTCATCCACCAAGGACATGCAAGCATATTTAAGGACGAAACTGTTTAACGGCTGCATGATAATAACATAGAACTTCAAAATAAAACTGAATTTGGGAGTTAAATTTGTTTAATACTAAATAGTAACTATGACTACCATTATGAATCATTTATTACTTGGGTCTCCATGTATTAATTCATTTCATATCTATAATTATTAAACATGGTCAACCCCTTTTTATAGAGAGGGAAGTGAAGCTGAGGTGGTGAGATTGCATAATTTTTCTAAGTATGTATGCTGATAGAGTCAGGATTTGAAACAAAGGTGTCTGACTCCGAAGCCTCTTCCTTTCCCATTATGCATTACTTGAAAGAACATTCTATCTGTAAACTGTATTTGAGGCCTTTAAGCCTAGGAATGTTTTTTTTTTTTTTGTTTTTTTGTTTTTTTTTTTTGTTTTTTTTTTGTTTTTTACATTCAAGGCCATAAATTTTACATAAGTTTTACTTGATTTAAAAAAAAGAAAAAAAGAGGTATCCATAGCCAAGGATAAAATAGGTTTTTTTCCTTGTTTCTTTACTTCAACTTTTGTTACCTGGTTCAGTTTTATGGCCTTTAGAAGAATAATTAAAGAATGTAATTGTATGAGTTGGCAGAAGTTGAGAATGGATTATCTGTAATGTATATTAATCAGAACAAAGATTCACCCATTAGCAATACCAACAATCAGTGTTAACACAACTCCAGAGAGCAAACAGTTTTAGTGAATCAAATAATTAAGTTTGTTCCAAATAACTACCTTCCTGCTTCAAGATATACAAAACACACAATACTAAGCAGGAGTAAACTGTGCAATTCAATGTAGCACATGAACTGAGAAGTGAGGGATGAAAGAAGACTCTGAGATATGTATTGAACTCACCTAGTTTTATGGTCCACAACTGTGAGAAGGGGTCTTATTAATAACAGCAAAGGTCATTTCTAGGTAAGGAACTTAGACAGAGGAAATTATTCTCTGTTAGTGAGGTGCATGCACTTTAGTAATTGAGAGGGTCTTCAAAATGGGAATTGGCAGTGGGAGTGGCTGGAAGGGGAATATATATCAAGAATGCAGGTCAGTATTCTTGAGAAAAGGATGATCTGAACATGGGTCACTGAGGCAATTGGCTGAATATTAGGAAACGGGTAGGGTTTCCTAAATGAAACCAAAGGCAGACAAGCATTAATAAAATGAAGATAGAATTTAGTTTCTATGATGGACAGTTAAAAGAAAGTAATGGATTTATACATTGTTATTGACTATGTATGTTATTAGGTAAGTAATTCAAAGGGCTGTACATATTTTTATGTAGGGGATTTTATACCATTAAACACATGGGGTGAAATAAGAAAGTTGTTCATTAGAAATGAAGTTTTTTGTGGGACAGAAAAAAATAAAAGTTGCATGAAATAAAAGATGGCCATGGAGATGGAGCTATGTTGGTTATATCTTACCCATCTCCAAACTGGGTAAATATGAACATATGCACTTCATGTGCAAGTCTAGGGAATAAAAATAAAACGTATATTGTGGAGGTTAACAGGCCATCCTACTGCTCTGCGGTATGCAGTCAAGCTTAAGCACAGCCATTTAAAATATTGTTATGCATACCTAATCTAAAATTTAAACATATCTTTAATGAGGAAACTTTACAATGTCTAGATTGGTTAGAAATTATACATTTTTATGTGCATTTTAAAATATAAATTAAAATTTTACGGTATAGGATATGGGAAGGTAGCTCAGTCATAGAGTGCTTATCTAGTCTGAGGACCTGGGTTCAAGCCTCAGGACCACAAAAAAAAAAAAAATAACACACAAAAAAAGAAGTATTAGGATTACATGTCTTTATTAGACAACCATTTTATGCATATGATTATATCCTTTTTTCTCCTGTGACTAAAATGTTTAAAGAATTGGGCATACACAGAGAAATTGGGCTTGTAACAGATATATCCCATCAATTATGTTCAATGAGCAATATGCAGTCTCTTATAAGGCCATCTCTTAGAAAGTAACTGATATTTGGTCATGCAAGAGATGCAAAGATCTTTTTGCGGTCGTTGTATCTACAAGTTTTCCCACAAGTAACTTTGTGCATGTATATAGTTGTAAAATATAAACTACTACAATCAAGAGTTAAAATTTTCAAAAGGCAAAGTATAGGTTTCTTCTTTGGTCAAATGTTGCCCTTAATACCACATTTAATCTTGAGAGTGCTCGGAACAATGGTTAGGCATGATGAAGTAAGGACAAATATCAATATTTAGTAACAGACTAGCATATAAGCTAAATGATTGACATCATCAATACCCTTTGTAAAACTAACCAACAAGAAATGTAAAATGTAAAATTGGTTGTTGACCATAGTTACCAGAATTTTGTCTGGAGACACTGAATGAGAACCCTTAGAAAGTTCTAGGGCATAGCACTACAGTCATAGTACAGACCAGACTACTTTCATTCTTGCATTATTTCTTGATTCTCCAGACCATATGTGCAGTTACCGTTATACTTTGAAGAAATTATCTGTTTAAAAATAACTGCTTTAGGTCTTTTCCTTACCTACCAATTCCAAAGTTAACTTGTTTAACCTCTTTATTTCTCATATATATATTAATGCTGTCTACTTATATATTATTTGTTAACATTGCAGTAAGTTATTATCTGACTTTATAAAGACCTATAACCACTATACAATTGATCTGGCTAGCCAATAACACAGAGTTTTAAGTACTTTAGAGAAAAATTACACAATTGGTCTTAGCTAATAGTATTTAACTAAATCTTGTTGGCATGCAAAAACCATAACCAAAACCAAACCACAAAACAAAACCCCAAATGACAGCAACAAAACAACAACAACAAAAAAACCTCTACAATAAAGAAAGACAACTAGTCTTTCCTATGCCCTCCCTCCTCCCATTGTTTTATGGGAATAAGCTTAAAAATAACTTTCAATTCCAGACTACCCCAGAATATCATATATTACTTCCTAGGGTAGTTTCATGTCTTTCTCTTTAAGGAAGACAATAAAAGTCAACCATAGGTAGCTTTATGAAGAAATATACATGCTCTTTAATAATATCCTCAGTTTTAAGGAAACCGCTATTAACAAGGGACGCCATTCAACCCAGAATTCTGGAACAGTCGCTTTGCTTTGCTGAAGGGGAAAGAATTCCCAGGGACTGAAAATGGCAAGAGAAACGGGAATTAGAGCAACACCCACCTCACTCAAGAAGTGGCTGTGGGATCAAGAGTCTGAACTGGACCTGAACATATTCAAAACACCAGGATTTTTCCAGCCCAGACCCTAATCCCTGGTACTGCCTGGAATAGACTTGGCTTCTGGGGGTGTGCTGCCCCCTAGGCCCCTTGGGTCTCTTTCGCTGGACTTTCACATCCTGGTGTAGTGCCACTTCGTCTTGAAAGGTAGGGGGCTTCCACTTCCTTTCTGTAAGCAAGGAAGATTGGGTACAAGGGAGGTAAAAGGACAAGAGGGGGGAATCTGTGAGCGGGGGCAATCTTGGACAACTTAAAGAGAAGGGATACAAAAGGCTAAAAAATTTTAAACTGAATAATATATAAAATTGTATAATGAAGGCCTACCTTCATTGTCATTTGGCATTTAAATTCTTCAAAGAACTGAGTCTATTTTAGGGATTGGGCCTTTCGACAAATTCTGAATTCCTAACGCTGCTCTTAGCTGAAAAACAAGTTTGGTACCACTGACTTTGAAGGTCCTCTTTCTAGGCAACGAATATTGTAAAAACAGATGATACAGCTCTCCATGCCTTCTACCCCAGAGTGAGCTGGTTAAGCAGTCTGCCCATTAAAAGTTTCAGCCCCTTTACTCTAAAATAATGATAAGTACATAGGAAGAGGCCTTCAAAGAAAATCAGTTGTAAAGAAAACCTATCTCTCTTCAGAATAATCATTAACTCTTTAGAAGGAGGTGGTAACACCTACTTCATTTCAATCTTCCCCACCCATAAAACAAAGGAAAATGTAACCACTGCTTTGCAACTTTGATTCTATTTACCCAGAAATCCCTCCTGAAAAGTTCCTTTCCTCCCCCTTCTAATTTCTTTGTCCCTCCAACTGGGGGTGGGGGGAGGGCAAGCCTAATGTTTTCTTTAGTGGGATAGGTTTTAAGAAAATATTACATATAGCTTATAAACTGCCCAGAAGAAATCCATCCTCACACAAACTTGTAGCAATCCTATTATCTAGGAAATAGCACTTACTCTGATCCAGCAGCCATATCTGAGTAGGATGTATCTGGTGTGGTGACTCCCAGAGGGATTGCAATGCTCATGACGTCCAAGACAGCAAAGGGTGGGAATCACGGGGTCCAATTAATGGAGACTGACCACTCAAAGAGTGGGGGTGAACTGCAGAGCCTCAGCCAACATGTTACGGACATGAGGAATCCTGCCACAGAAAATGCAAATAACGACTGACTAGAGAATTTTTTAAATTTATCTTAAATGCTGTAGTGTATTTTGTACTGTTAGAATAGTACTTTTTGTATTTGTGGTGTCTCTGCACAGTGTATGCTTGAGAGTACTCATGAATGCACATGGGAAACCACTACAAGAGGATTCTGGTTGTCTTCCTCTATGGCTCTCAAATCTTATTCCTTTGAGACAGGGCCTCTCACTGAACTGCAAAATCACTGTTTTGGCTCGGTTAGCAGGCTGGCCAGTAACTTGTAGGACCCACTTATAGGATCTATCTACCTACCAATACTGGTTAGAGGCATGTGAAGCTATAACCTCCTGTTCTTTACATGGATGCTGGAGATTTGAACTCAGGTCCTCATAGTTGTACAAGTGCTATTTATACAGTGAGCCATCTCTCCAGCTCCCTGAATAGGAATAAGGTTTTTAAAAAATTATATCTTGGCTTACTATGTATTCTAATTTACTAATGTTCTACAAAGGAGGTTAGTAAAAAGTTACGCTTAATTTTAAATTTTTATTTTCATTATTTTCTTTTCTGCCAAAGTGAAAACAATTGTCTGACTGGCTCACTAAAAAAGCACACGTTCCTCACTCTTTAGCTGCCCAGCAGAACACTTTTCCAGTAGCCTAAGATATATCAAACTTTTTTTTTAACTTGCGTGCAGCGACAACTTTTTTTATTAGATATTTTATTTACACTTCAGATGCCATCCCCTTTCCCCATTCCCCCCCTTAGAAAACCCCTATCCCATGCTCCCTTTTTCTTTTTGCACATATACATTTTTTTAAAAAAAAATGTTAATCATAGGCTTTATAAGTTTGGTATTGCTCAATCAGAGGTGTAACCCACTACCCAACCTAGATATATCAACTATCTTTGACTGGTGGAGATACATGAACATCTGCCTCCCTGTCTCCCCCTCTCTTTCATCACCTAGCTTCTCCTCTCCTTCTTCTCCTCCTCTTCTTACTCCTTCTCTTCCTCTCAGTACTCCTCCCACCTTATCTCCTCCTACATATCACCCTTCCTGTTAAAATGAAACTTTTCTCTCAAAATACAATTAGAGCATAATTATGCCAATTTGTACCCGTGAGGTACAAGATAGTCCTCATACCCAGTCCAACATTTTGTCGACTAACCAGAACCTCTGTCATCTAAAACACTTAGTTCTGAACCTGGCCCAAACAAACTTTTAAGATTCAGAATGGTTACCAGAAGTATCCTAGAACTATTATTCCTTAAAAGTTTCATTTAAACTTCTTCCAGGCAATCAATAAACATAATTTAATCAATATTCAGTTATCCCTTCTAAAGTAAACCTGGTAGAAGATATCAATTAGCTGTTTGATCAGATAGCCATTTCTTACGCCCCAACTTGTTTTGTTAAAAATTTATGTTTCACTTGCATGTTGGATATTAAACATATGCAGTGCCTAGAGGAGCCAGAAGAGGGCACTGAATCCCCTCAGAATGGAGTTTCACAGTTGTAAGCTGCTATGTGGGTGCTAGGTATTGAATCCAAGGTTCTGTAGAAGAACAACCACTGTTTTTAATTAACTGCTGAGCCATTTCTCCAGCCCCTCTCTGACTTCTTTTAAATAGTCTTAACTAGTCTTAGAGATCATGCAATTATCTAAACCCCATAACTGTGCAGCACTATATACTGACAGATATGAATAAAAACATAAATGAGAGGGTGGAGAGAGGGAGCTAAGCATGTGTGGGTATAGAGGACATACAGAAATGTTTACCTCCTATTCAACTTTTTGTGACTTAATAACCACTTTAAAAAGAATGTGCATGTGTGCTTTTCTTTTTGAAAGATAACAAAAATCCTAAGCAACATTGTATGACAAAGATTATTTTGCATAAAAGAGCAATGAACATACTTTGATTTGGTAACCATAAACTGGCATTATTTAGGAAGAAAAAAAATCAGTAAGTAGTAAATATGGGGAAAGCAGATTAAGGCCTTTGGAGGTAAAAGCAGGATCTGTGTGATCCACATTAAAAGCAGGATCTGTGTGATCCACATTAGTGGTTTCATGTTAATCTAACAAGAGCCACTGAAGGATGAGACAAGAAGCATTTATGTGTGTGGAAGTCAATATAATGTCAAAGACCTAGACTAAGAAGTACAAAGTCAAATAATTATCAGCCAAGTGGTGGTGGTGATGGCATAAGCCTTTGATCTCAGCACACAGGAGGCAGAGGCAGGGGGATTTCTTGAGTTCAAGGCCAGCCCGGTGTACATGGCGAGTTCCCAGAACAGCCAGACCTACCCAGAGAAACCCTGTCTCTAAAAAACCAAAAAAGAAAGAAGTCAAATAATTATCAATACCATTAAAAAACAGCTAAATAAAACAAAAAGTATATGATACCAACTAAATCAATTTAGGAATTAATAACAATTTTAAATAGTTACTGATTTGAGACGTGTGAATTTCATTTTGATAAATGACACATTAATGTGGTAAAAGAAAACTAATTCTGAAGACCACATAAAGGTATTATTTTTGCACCATTACTTGAGAAAGCTACCAAACTAAAGCAGCTTTTTATAGGACCTGGTCCTCTTCAAACAGGATATGGCAAAACACCTGTTTTCATCCAACTCAGGGTGGCACTGTTAAGACTAAAACTAAAAGGCAAAAGACTAAAACTAAAAGGCAAATTCAAGATCAGTGTGACCGCTCCATTTGCTGTCTTTGAACCAACTTGCAAATAAATATCCACCCCCCCACCCCCCCAAATAACTAAACAAAAACTCTCAAAGAACACCAAAGCAATTGGGGAAATGACACAAAATTTGCAAGTGGTGAAACAAAGAGAACTCCTACAAATAAACCCAAAGAGCATAGCAAAGGGCACTCCCTCTAATTTTAGTTAATTTGCATTAAGAAAAGTCTAGAAGTTGTTTGACCAGATAATCACCAGAATCTGTCTGATGATCATAACTTGACTAGTCAGAAGAATTCAAACCATGTGTTCTATGTCAGAAAAGGCCTTAAAAATATCCATTATTAATGAATATTATTAATTATTAATGAATAATAACATTATTAATAATTCTTTGCTACAGCTACCACTAACATATATTCATAAAAATAATTATTATCCATCTAACCTATTATCTACAGACAAACATATCTAGGCCTGATAGTTAATTTTTCCACTCTGATAATAACTTGAAAAAAGATTGTAAGCAAAGATGGAAAAGTTACTTCAGGTAGTGTCTCCTATTTCTACATTGGCTTATGAAATGCTAACACAATAGCTAGGCATACACGCAGTAATCCCAGCATTAAATAAGCTAAGGAAGAAGGTTCAAGAGGGGCCAGCCTGGACTACATAGTGAGACCTTGTCTCAAATGCAGTGATGAGATATTTTATTACACTAGCTATCTGGACAGGTGATACACAGCTTTAAGAAACATTAAGAAATTAGCCTATTAATTACTTTTTGTAAATTCTTTATCCTCTTGCCAAGTTTTCTATAACTATACTACTGCTACTGTTCTGATAAGGCAATTTTAGTAGGCCAGCTTGACCATGTTGTCCTAAATCATAATAACGGGGTCTCTTTTAAAAATGTTTCTCTGTCTGTCTATCTCTCTATGGCTGTTCTGTCTGAATGTACATTTGCACACCAGAAAAGGGCATCAGCTCCCATGAAGCTACAATTATGGATGGTTGTGGGTGCTGGGAATTAAACTTAGGACTTCTGGAAGAATAGCCAAGGCTCTTAACTGCTGGGTTATCTCTCCAGCCCCTATGATGTTTTCTAATTCAAATTCTAATAACATAAAATTCTCTTTATATAGTTCCTTCACTGAAAGAACAATGTGAAATGCAGCTATTTAAGTGATAAAGAACTTTTACTAGATTATCTATATACATACAATCTTTTATTATAATATCTCATGTAAGAAAACATTTACTCTAGTTTATCAAGCTTACAGCTAGTGTATATTAATTTAATCCCCTAATCTGGAGATGTGTAAGAACTATGTTTAGACAAAAATAATTTCAAAATATCATTTATTCCATTAGTTAAATTCTTATCACCAGAACACAAACCATGGCAGGATTTTAAAAACAAAACCAACCTTTTTTTTTTTTTAACCCACTGCTGTAGTTCCAATGGCCAAATACTATGCCTGACATATCAAGGATTCAAGAAATGTTTACTGAGCAAACTCATCATGGTAACCAAGTTCAGCATTTACTAAAACTCAAAATACAACTAATGAAAAGGATTTGGGGCAGTCACCTTTGATGTCTCCCCAATTATCTGCCAGTAGCTCTGAAACCCTAGAAAAGGCTGAGACACCGTTTAGTATATGAAGAAACATTTATGTGCTTAAAAAGTGGAATGCTACAGATAAAATTTTTTTTCTGTATTGCCTTGTTAATCAGCCTACTTTCCATTTACAACTAAGTTTAACCCTTTAACCTGCATGCCCCATCGCACACAAAATAACTAAGGGAGGGAAGGAAATGGCTTTGGTTCCAAGGTGGTGAGATATGCCCTTCTCTTCCCTTCAATCAAAACTGTTTCCCTGGCAATTCTCAAGTTTTTCTGTCTTCCCTTGGGGGTTCTTCATCAACCATTTCTAAACTCAGTAACTTTTAGTTTGCTTTTTTTTTTTTTTTTTTTTGTTAAAGTAGTCACTATAGCATAAATCAGACTTAAACTTGTATCCTCCTTGGCTCACTCTCCCAAG
This sequence comes from Arvicanthis niloticus, assembly GCF_011762505.2. NCBI lineage: Eukaryota > Metazoa > Chordata > Mammalia > Rodentia > Muridae > Arvicanthis > Arvicanthis niloticus. The sequence goes on along the minus strand of NC_047666.1, from coordinate 51,306,249 downwards.
TGCTATTACAGGCATACACCACCATACGCGGCACAGACCTCTTTTCATCCAAATACCAGATTTACTTTGGATATGGGCCTAGCAAAATATACTAGATTATGACTCCTTTCTTTTCCCTCATTCCATTCCTGATAAAAAAGTGGGGGAGGGGACTCAGTTCTACCTGTGGTCAATTCCATCAACTTACTATATCCTCAAAAGGAAAGGAAAATAGGTAACCTATTAGATTTGGGGAAAGAGGAAAAAAGGACAGAGGTAGGTAATCAAGTATTTCTTAAATTCATGTTTTCATCACAAAGTCAAATATAGTACAGACCAAAATGAGCTCTCAATATCCAAAATATTAATAGGTTATATACATGGAAAGAGAGCTGTTCACGAGTCACCAACCATTAGAGGGCATGCCCTTTACATTTATGTTTGTGTGTGTGTTTCCAATTTTTAAAAATCTGGAAAACAAAGCAGTCTATAGAAAAATATTTTCAAAAGTATACTCACAATTTAAAAAGAAGTTAGGTGATAGTAAAAGGAAGAAATGAAATAACTGAGTCTTCAGCAGAAGCAAGAGAAAGGACAGAGGCAAAGTAAAAATATAGTTTCACTCTGCCATCAATTAATAACCCACCAGATCTAGAGAATACTGGATCCACTAACAAACCCAGCCTGTCTTCCAATCCTGAGTACTCTTTTGAGAGTTACCATTTATATGTAGTTTCTAGACTTTTAAGAGATTTCAGAAGAAATGTATCAGACAGGTGAGGCGGAAGCAGCTGGGATACAAGAGCCCAATAAACAGCCAATCCAATGAAAGAAACGCATAAGTCTGCTTTAGCAATCCTGTGAAGAGGACTGGCAGGAAGAAGAGTGCCGCTTTAGAAAGAGAACAGGCCTCGTATGCTTCAGACAGTCTTTGTACTGAGGCTGTGGACCTTGGCCACTCTCCCAGAGATGATGCAATCCTGATGAACAAGATCTGCTGCCAGACAAGCGATTGTTAGCAGCCTTTGCAGACAGCAACTCAGCCAAGAAGCAACCTCTGAGCAGCTCCCCTCGCCATAAGCCACCAGAATGTCAAATTTCTTCATTTCAGTCTCTGATAAAATAAAGGGAACATCCTTGCCCCACACATCCCAAGCCCTTTTCTGAGAATGCCCTTTGTCTTCCTCTGCTTTCCTTTAACTCTGTTTACAGTATCCACCACTCATAATTATATTTCAAATGAAACACCAAAATATTTTTACTCTGATAAACAGAAGTCTCTAAACAGAGTAACGGTAAGACCTTTACAGTAAAAATTTATACTAATTTTCCTCAGTTTCCTAAGAAAAACCTGGGACACAATAGTCTTGTATAAAAACTACCATGAAATCTGATACCCAATTATGAGTCATAAAAATAAATATTTAGACTAATCTAGGGCCAGAGAGGTTTATTTTGTATTTCTGAAATTACATGGAACTCCATATATAAAACAATGTCATCTAGTAGAGAAAAAAGAAAATCTACTCTTGCTTGGGTCAAAATAAAAGTTAACATATCTTTACAATGTCATATACAATGCCTCCACTCTAAGGGGCAGCATAACTTCAGATCTTACTGGAGTCAATGATTATAATTGATTTACTTAGACTTCAACTTAAATATACACCCGATTTAAAAATCTTCCCTAGAATTGTCATCATAGGCCCAATTTCTTTTTCAGTTTAAGTACTAGGTTTTTCATATATAATATTGTTTCTTACTTTGTTAAAGACCTTAGGTTAGTGAACTTCATCTATAGGAAGTCTCAAACCAAATTTCTTTTTAAAAACCACCCTTAAACTGGGACGCAACTCAAAACTCAGGTTTCTTACACATATATATTACTGAAAGCATTATGTTCAACCCTGCATTTACATAATTACATAATGAAAATTAACAAACATAGATAGCACAGCTCTGAAAATTCTTTAGTAGGCTAATGAGTAATGTAACTAAGAGATAAAGTTGGTACAAAGAGGCTGAAGGTGTTATTTTGTAGGGGACCTGCCTGGTATCACAAAGCCCTGGGTTCTATTCCTAGCCTTGCACAAACTTGGCATGGTGTAACGGGGCTATAATCCCAGGACTTTGGAAGTACAGGTAGAATTATCAGAAGTTCCAGGTTATTCTGGGTTACATATAGCAAATTTTGGGCAAATCTGGGATATGTGAGTCCTATCTAAAAAAAAAAAAAAAAAAAAAAAAATTACCTTCAGAAAAATTGCAGAAGGATTGGAGAAAAAAATAGTAATTTTATGATTTGATCTTTCAATCTGCTTATCTAAAATGCTGTATATGTAAGTTGAATTTTCTCTTAAATCAGTTTTTCATATGACTATAAAGTTTAAAAGAGGAGACTGAGAGGGTGGGACTGGTAGAGGAGAGGGAAAATAAATAAATAAATAAATAAATAACTTTTTTAATGGAATGGGAACTCTTGAGGACTTTAAAATGATTTAGTTTCATTCTCCCATTAATGAACAACCCATCAGATCTACAGAATCCTGGATCCACTAACAAACCCAGCTTGTCTCTCAACAAGCTCTATTTTCTGCTTTACTCCTTCTATACTTCATTTAAAACAAACAAACAAAAAAATAATACAGATCCATTCAAAATGCAGGCTTTTACCCATACAATCAGCTTTCTGCAGAACTCATGTACCATCTGAATTATTTGTTTATCCATTTCTAACCCAAATCCAATTATCCCAAGGGAAAAAATTAGCAGTACCATAACATACTACTTTTTTTTAACCTTGGAAGAAAAGGATAGTAGGAAAAATGATTACATAAGGAGCTAGAAATTGTGTGATATAGCCTATAATTTAGTTCAATGACTTCAGAAACATTGTATTACACAGATGACTTCTAAAGGCATCGAAATAAAATACTTATTTTTTTCTTCCTGCTTCAAATTTTCTGTGAATCCTGACAGGTCCCAACTTGCTTGGCAATTTATATGTCTCAAATAGGTCCAACAGAAAGAATACTGTCCTGCTCCTGATGACTCTAAGATACACATGGAGAACAATCTGCAGCAGGAGTTTACAAAGCTTGTAGAATTAGGTAAGAATCTATGAAGAAGTACTATCACAAATAACCTTAAAGTGGCTAAAAATAGCTTTCACTTTTCCACACCCAAAAAATACAGTTAGAGGAAATGGGAAAAAACATGACAAAGAAGTAAATGACCCCACAATAAAACCCAAACAAACACCCAAAGGTACAGGCTGGGTGTGGTGTTTTGTAAAAGCCTTTAATCTCAGTCCTTGAAAGGCAATCTCTGTGAGTTCCAGGTCAACTTGGGCACATAGTGAGACTGTCTCAAAATGCAACAAACCAAGCCGTAAAAGGGAGAGAAAGGATAAATATTACATGAATATTTATGAATATTCAGAGATCTGGTGAAAAGTTCATCTAATTTAGACAATAGTAAGTTGGACTTAACTGAGAAGATAGCAAATACAGGCAAAAGATCCAGGAGTCGTAGAAAAAAGAAAGAGAAATAGATTGGCATAAATTGAAATATGTGTCTTAACGATTCAAGCCAAGATAAAAATTTCCTTTTCTTCTAACTCTTCTTTACCCTTTGGTTTCTTTTATAATGGCTATAATAGAGGTCAAGCTATATGTTTACCTTTTCTAGATAAGAGTTATTTACACATACTAGGAAGCATACCTCATAATTGTACTGGCTTACATAAATAAAATTTTCAATTTCATAGAAATATAATTTTAGGACTTAGAAGATGGTTTAAAAAAAAAAAACCTCTGTGTGAACACATGCTCATATGTGTAAATGAGTATGCAGGTTAGAGAAGTGACTGAAACCCGAAGTTATCAGTCCTTGCTTTAAGGTAGGGTCTCCTGTTCACTGCCGTGTATACATGCTAGCTGGCCTGCATACTTCAGGTGATTTTCCTGTCTCTGCCTCTCTTATGGCTATGGTAACAGACCTGAACTGTGTCCAGCTTTGCATGGATTTACTCAAAGTCAGTCCTATGCATCTCAGGCAAGTACCTTTAACCACTGAGACATCACCAAGCCTTGATTATTTTACAGACAAAAACATAATTACAAAAAGATTAACTTACGGGACTGAAGGTATAGCTGAGTGGTAGAGTGCTTGCCTAGCATTCAATAAGCTCTGGGTTGTATGATTGACAACGAAAGGGGGGAAATTTACTCACAAGAAAGTCACACATAAAGCAGTAGAGTTCAAAAGGAAATTAAGATTTTAATGTGTAGCTTTTATTTATTAAACTAATTACCCTGGATAGCAATATCTAATTAAAAGTGTTTGATTATTAACTGGCACTATAGTAAACAAGTCCAGAATAAGACTCCCAGCTCTTTGGGGGAATTTATATTATGTAGGTTTACCTTGAGTTTTGTATTATGCAGATTTCCACTTTTCCCTTTATTTATCATTAACAACAAACAGTAACTACTATGAACATAAAAGCTATCTGAAGGTGTGTCTTCCATCTTAGGTACTCTGTAGATTGATTTCAAACTCCAATCTACCTGCCTCTACCCCCTGCATGCTAATACAGGCATGTGCCAAAACACCAATTTTCATATGGTGGTAGAAATCAAATCTAGGGCTTTGTGTATGGTAGGTAAGCACTTTTACCAACTAAGCCCCATTATCAGCTCTGAAGCAGCAGTAGCTGCTGCTGCTGCTTCTTCTTCTTTTTTTTTTTTTTGGAGACACAGCTTCACTATGTTGTCCTGGCTGGCCTACAACTCCTAAAACTCAAGAGATCCTGCCTCCTCCACCCAAATGCTGGATTTAAGGTGTGAAATCATCACCTCACCCTGTCCCTGAAGATGTTTCTTAATTCTTTGGGTTTACTCACATGACAAGCACTGCATGTTCACAACCACATACAAGAAAAAAGAAAAACCAAACCAAAAAAAACCTCTTAACTGTTTCTTTTTATAATTGAGTCAAATTCTGAAGGGAAAGTAACCCTCCTGAGTGCTTAAAAGCTAATACACTTCTTTGTTTACCAGAGGAGTTTCTTACATAAGTTGTTTATACTGTTTTGAAAACACAATTTTTTTCTTACCTTAACAAAGGTAAATATGACAGAAAGATTTCTCAAAATGAAGAGATGAACTCGACCATGTATGTTCTGATTCCTAACGAAGTAGCTAAGGACAGTAACACCAAAGAAACCTTAAGCATAATACTCTAATGTGTACAGGAGGCTTCCTCACTGCAGTTGTCTGGCTCTATTAGTAAAGATCCTTATAATTAACTTGTTATAAAGAATGCTTATACAGTATACAATCATAACCTGGGTGTGGTGGGCACATGGCAGTAGTCCCTGAACATGAAGAGGCAAAGGCAGATGACTTTTTCTAAATTTAAGGTTAGTCTACATACCAAATTTCAAGCTGACTAAAGCTACACAGTGATATTGTATCTCAGAAAAACCCAACATTAGAAGAACATGAAAAACAAAGTAAAATTCTCATGTATCCTCTTAAAAGAGAAAAGGAATAGCCTGACTAGTTTCATATTTAATGGGACCTATTTTTGTATATATATGTACTTCAAATGCTTCTGCAGGCAGATGCTCATTTTTGGTACTCTGCAGTGCTGTACTGAACATCCATTCACGTACTTACTGAGAACTTTGTTGACACTACACACACAAGTCTTTAGGACAAACTGTTCTAAGGAGAACTGCTAAGATGGTATGAGCAGGTTTCATAGTCTTAATGAACCATCCTCCAGAAAATTTAAGTGACTTTATATTCCCACATACATTGGGGTTGACTAACATGGTGAGATGGCTAAATGTTATTTAACCCCAGGATTATTTTATAGTAAGTTGTAAAAATAACAGTTCTGCACTCACATCTGAGTACAGATGTACCTTACTTAACTGGTGATATGAGAAGGCATACGTATTCTAACAATAAAGTTCATGGAGGGAATCAAGATCATCGCTCTTTTGCAAGGTTCAGATGAATAAAAAGCTTATGTAAGCCAACTACTAGACTGCTGAGTAATGTTCAGGTGTGAGTTATACAAGTGCTTATTTAAAATGTTTCAATGGATGAATTCTCTTAAATCACTTTTAATTATCTTGTATGAGTTTCTTGATAAATTTCCTTACATTACTGGGAATACAAATTTCTCATATAAAAAAACAGCCATACTTATAAACTGGTTTGTATCACAAAAAAATAGGTAAAATATAGGAAAACAATCCCTCAAATCAAGGAAAGAAAAATGCATGTGGTGTTCTGTAAACTATCTCTGGAAAGATAAAAACTAGTTATATCACATCATATCACTGGTGACCAGCTGTTCTTGTTTTACTTAGTGGTCTCCTTGAGTACTTAGGGAGTTTTCAGTGGTGACAGACTCATTTACTCCACAGGGGAAAAAATAAATAAATCAGTAATAATGGCTGAATGTCACAGATTAAAAACATGTACTGTTTAAACTATTCCTATTTTAAATGTAAAGCCAACATAACTTTGAAGTCTAGTTTTCAGAAAACAGGCCATAAACACCAATGAAAACAATACTACATCACCCATTACCCAAGTAAACCTCGTAACTGTAGACAATGAAATTAACCTCAGAATACTTGGTTGCTTAAAAAGAGCTACCGCAAAAAAAAAAAAAAAAAAAAAAAAAAAAAAAAAAAAAAAAACCAAACCACAAACAAACAAACAAACAAAAAACATTGGGAGAAAGGTTGCCTTGGCAAAAATTAGCTGGTATTATTCACACTGTAAGTTACTGACAAAACTGTAGTCTTTGGTATAGAGAACATACTTCTCTAGAAGCCCATGAGAATAAATGAAATTAGCTAACTAGTGGTTTGGTCTAAGATCCAGGACCTTTGACAGTCCCTATCACAGCATCGAAAATATTTAGATTATAGGCAGCGAAAGACCTTGACATGAAAAACTTACATGGATATTTATTTTTGATCTAGTTCCAATGAACTGTTCACTGTATTTAGAATAAAATGTTTGTCTTGATAATTTGAAAATTTAGCTTCAGGGCACTGATAAAATATAATACTTTTACTGAATTCCTAAAGAAACACAATCACTATCACATACCATATTAACATTTTTTGTAGTTATTGTATTGTATCCTGAATCACTTGTTGTTTTTCTGGCCATAGCCTAAAAAAAGGAGGGAGTTCACTGAATGGAGTAAAACACAAAGTATTTTAGAATTTCCAAGCACTAGCTATTTTCTTTTTCATTAAAATACCTTCTATATTTGAATATTTCTTCAGCAAATATTTTTTCTTTTTTAAAAATTTATTAAATTATTAGCTGTCTTCAGACACTCCATAAGAGGGTATCAGATCTCATTACAGATGGTTGTGAGCCACCATGTGGTTGCTGGGATTTGAACTCAGGACCTTCAGAAGAGCAGTCAGTGCTCTTAATTGCTGAGCCATGTGGCCAGCCCTCAGCAAATATTTCTAAAGGAGTGTTTTGCCATTGATGTATAAATGAACCTCAACTCTTGGTTGCCCTGCCATCATCACCTTCCAAGTGTACAACCTATATACCACAACACAGGCTAAAGATTAAAAAAAAATTCCATGTCCCAGAGCCAGTGAGTAAAGACACTTGTTGACCAGGACCCACATAGTAGAAGAGAACCAAACCAACCCTAGCAAGTTGTCTTCTGATTTCCACATAGGTGCCCCAATTCATATGCACAGAGCACATGCACACATTCACCTACCCAATAACAACAAAAAAAAAATCCATGCTCCAGATTTCAACAGACCTCTTATAAACGAACATTAACAACTAAAACACAGAAGACTCCAGTTTTCTGAGGACAAAACAAAAACCAACCAACCAACCAACCAACCAACCAACCAACTAACCAACCAAAATCTTTGAAAGTGCAAAAATTGGCTAGTGTGGTGGTACATGCCTTTGATATCCAAATTCAGAAGAAGGCAGAGGCAATCAGATACCTGTGAGTTTGAGGCTGGCCTGGTCTACATAGACTTCCAGGACAACCAGGGAAACATAGTGAGAGCCTGTATCAAACAAACAAAAATGCAAAAATTATTACTACTATTTAGAAAAACACTCCAAAATTAAACTATGGAAAACTAGCAATACTGAATAAGATCCTTTATTTCCTGTCCTTACACTAGCAATGTATACCCTGGTTAATTACCACTCGTCACAAATTGTGACAAAATTAGTATGACTATTCTATAAATTTCAGATTTCTAATTTTCAAGATTGCCTTTCAAATTACAAATTCTAACTCTCAGAAGAAACAAACACACTGGCTTTCCATTTGCTTTAGTACCAATTAATATTCAAACTTTAGCCAATTCCTAAATATTTGTTAACTTTGTTTTGTTAGCTTTGTTTTGTTCTACTAGCTTTCAAACATAATACATTTTACTTGAGTATACGTATACTTAATTAAGTATATGCACTTACAAATTCCTACTTTAATAAACTGCTCAAAAGAGACAATATATTGGTCCTTACTTTGGCTATCAACTTGCTGCATTCTAATATACTCACAAAACAGAAAAGGCAAAGACAAATGTTAAGGGGCTGTGACCATTCCTTATTCTTCTAAAATTCAAATTTAGGAACTCTTTTATGACTTTCAGACTTGTTACTCTTTCTAATAAGTATTCTTTTAAAAGCTTATCAAAAGCAAATGGAGTGTTATACAAATAAAACCAAGCTGACTCCAGTGCCTATTAAGCAAAGTTATTTGAATTCTCAAAAACAGGAACTGAATTTAGAAATCACTTCTTTGCTCAGACAAGAACTGGTGGGCTTCATAATAGGTTTTTACCCTTTTCAGACCAAAAAATTAGTTGAGTCTGGTATATGTTGCTCTCTTAAGAAACAAATTCTAGGGTACGCGTAGTTCTTAAACTTATTTTAAGTGGTCACTGATATCCATAATAACCTGATAAAGACCATACACCTTTTCCAAAAAAAAAAAAAAAAAAAAAAAGAAAGAAAGAAAGAAAAAAGAAAAGATCTAAAGTACACAGAAACTCAAGTTTTTGCTCTATATACCCTTTTCTGAACTGTAACCAGCTGGAATAAAGGAGACTTAAAAGTGATTTACTGTGTATAGATATTTTCATTACTAAGGAAATAAGATCTCTATCATAAGGGCTAACTCAATAACTTCCCATTCATTTCCTCTCTGAAGAAGCAGCCTGAAGGAAAAATCAAAATGTGTCTAAACAACAAACAAAAGAAAGTGCAGATTTTATCAGTACAGTCAAATGTTCTGGAAATCAGGAGAATGACATGGTATAATGAAACGATCTTGAAATCAACAGATTTGATATACTGTCTATTATTTAGCTGTGTGGTCATTCTAATTAAATCTGTTTATAATCCACCTCAGTGCATGGCTCTAAGAATTTAGCAACTTACAAATTTTGGTATGTAGCTTTCCAATACAAAAAGGAATAGAATAGGGGCTTAGATGAAAACAAACAAGGAACACCTTCTCTTTTTCTAAGGCAAGCATTTCAAGTGAAGGTAAGGAGTGGACAGTTTTGTTCCATGTCACTAATAGTGCTAGTGCTTCAGTGATACACAAGCATATTTAAGTACCAGCTCAGTTCTCTTTGATAAGTTTTCAGTATCTGGCATGGATCTGATATTTATGAGATGCTTCACCAAAAATTCAGCCAACTCAAAGATCTAGCATATATGGAACATACATACTATTAACAATTAACAAATTTACTTCCTCAATCTTCTGGTCAAGAAGGCTTTCCAAACTTTGTAGACTTTTTTTTGTTTGTTTTGTTTTTTCGAGACAGGGTTTCTCTGTGTAGCCCTGGCTGTCCTGGAACTCACTCTGTAGACCAGGCTGGCCTCAAACTCAGAAATCCGCCTGCCTCTGCCTCCCGAGTTCTGGGATTAAAGGCGTGCGCCACCACTGCCCGGCTGTAGGCTTCTTCAAAACTTTAAAATTGTTATATATCTCAGTTTGGTCTATAAAGGAAGTTCCAGGGCAGCCAAGACTACATCCTGTCTCAAAACCAAAACAAAACCGGAAAAACAAACAAAAACCCCCTAATCTATATAGGTCACTATATTCTTTTATTGAGCCACTCCATTTTGTTGTTGACTGGAAATATGTGATGGTCAGGAGATGAACTTGGCTCATAGTACATATAGTAAACAACAGGGAGAAACCAAAACATCTAGTTCTGTTTGGAGTTTTGTTTTTATTTTGAGATTGGACCTTATTCTGAAGCCCAGGCTGTGCTACACACACACACACACACACACACACACACACACACACACAAATAAAATAGCTGTCTTCAGATACATCAGAAGAGAGCATCAGATCCCATTACAGATGGTTGTGAACCACCATGTGGTTGTTGGGAACTGAACTCAGAACCTCTGGAAGAACAAAGACAGTGCTTTTACTGCTGACCCCAGAGGACATCTTTTGGGAGCTAGTTGGTGCTCCCCTTTCAACTTTAATGAGATCTAGAGACTGAATTCTAGTTGGGCATGCACAGCAGGAGTTTTTAACCTATGGATTACATTTCTTAAGTAAACACTGGCATATTTATAAAATGAGAGACCTGTTGAGTATGATGATGAAAACATGTAGTGAAACTTAGTTGGAGGCAGTCAGATTCACAAGTTCAAGGTCAACCTGAGCTACAAAGATTTTTAATTTAAAGGAGCTCTGTGGCAAAACTGCTAAGTACAGACAAAACCCTAGGTTGGAATTCCACCCAAATCTCTCAGAAGCTTCAAATTTCAGCTAAGTACCAATTACTCCTTTTTAAACAATTAGTTATTTCATATAATCAATGGAATAAAGAAAAACAGGTGCTATTTACAACATATGAACATAATCCTAAGTAAGGTTGATTTAGAGTTTAAAAACTAATCAAATACTCATAGCAATAATACCAACTTTCAAATGAAAAATCACTATTTACTAATTATTCTGTACCATCAAGTTTTTCTATACTCCATTTCCATGTAACATTCATAATAACAACTCTATGAGGAAGGTACTATTTCTATTAGGGTAAATTAAACTTGCCAAGACACTTGAATTAAAAAGTTAGGGCGGTGGTGGTGCACGCCTTTAATCCCAGAACTCGGGAGGCAGAGGCAGGCGGATTTCTGAGTTCCAGGCCAGCCTGGTCTACAGAGTGAGTTCCAGGACAGCCAGGGCTACACAGAGAAACCCTGTCTCGAAAAAAACAAAATAAATAAATAAATAAATAAATAAATAAATAAATAAAGTTAAAATCTGGCTGGGCAGTGGTGGTGCATGCCTTTAATTCCAGCTCTTGGGAGTCAAGAGGCAAGTGGCTCTCTGAGTTCCAGGACAGCCAGGGCTACACAAAGAAATCCTGTCTCGAAAAAAAAAAAAACAAACTAGAATCTGGGTCTGAAGAGATGGCTCAGCAGTTAATAAAGAGTGCATACTGTTCTTGCAAAAGAACTAAGTTCAATTCTCAGCACAAATGCTGGGTTGCTCATAAATACCTATAATTCTACCTCTAGGAGATCCTGCACCTTCTACTTGTCTTCAAGTACCTGAACGTTTTATTTTATTAACGTGTGCACAAACATTAATAGAAGTACAACCAGAACATGAATTAAGGTCTATCCAATTTCAGAGCTCCAATCTCTTTTTGTGAGTGCTGAAGTGGGACAACTCAAAGTGTACCTATTTCCTTTCTTTTTAATTTAAATTTATGTACACAAATATATACTGTATATCCAGAATATTCTTCTCACACCCCCCATTTTTCCCTTTTATAGAACCTTCACATTCTTGTAATCATTTCTTTACCAACTCACCTGTTGTGATTTAATGTTAGTCTACTTATTACAACTTGATAGTGCTGAAATGTGAAACCATAACTCTTAGGATATCACAGTTAGCAAGAATAAAACATTTAACTGATTTTAAAACATCTGAATTCATCTGAAACTGAAGTGAAATAAAAAGGTACTTTTAATAAACATTCAAGAAATGTCTGTTGAGGAGCTATTGCAGCAGTAGTATCCACCAGGAACAAACACGACCTAGCACTTCAACAAACATTCTTAGAATAAAAAGGCAGATTTCTATCCCAAGTAAGTTATACTAAGTCAAGAAATTCTGGTTTCTAAGAAACTCTATGCCATTGTTTTTATGGCATAAAACTATCTGTTATTGAAAAACCTAAAATGAGATAGTTTTAAATAAACTCACTCCATAGACACTTAAAACAGAAGTATCCTGAGAAAATATACCACCTTGAGCTACCAAGATGGCTCACGTTTGATCCTCAGAATACTCACGAGTTAACTTCTGACTTCAGGCACGTAGATATGTATGCCTCCCCACAAATAAATGTAAATGCAAAAAATATTCTGATGTTTATAATAAATAGGTGAATCTGAGTGTGTGACAGAAAGAGGAAATGGAAGACCTTATGGCTAGAAAGAGGCTATTTTGATCATACTTAGCTTTCTAAATTTTACATAACTAGAAAAATATTTTTATTTACATGCAAAGCAAAAGGTAATCCCTGAAAAATTTGAAAGTGAAATAAAAATCAACTTCACTAAGTATCCACAGAGAACACTCCAAAAAATTTTGAAATGCTGTAATTTAGTTGACTATGTTTGAAGGGATATGCTTTAAAGAAATCAAGTAAACAGAATAAAACAAGACATTCAACTTTTAGTAATCACATTGCTCTACTAATCTAAAACTGTTTCAAGTATACAGTGGCAAAAAAAAGTGGGCACAGAAAAAAAAGATTAGTTTACATTAACTATGTGGTACTGAATTCGAAATACCAGAGGTTAGGTATTTTAAAAATAAATAATTTTTAAAGCCTTGTTTACTTAAAAGATCTAGAAACAGCATCAATTAAACAACAATGAACATTTCTTGTCTCTAAGGATCATCTACCATTAAAACAAGCTAAGACTGTGTGAGACCACCAAAGTAGAAAGGAAGACATGAGTTCTAGGCAAGTCTGTGCCCAAGACCCTGTCACAAAAGGAAAACGAAACACCCCCACTCCACACACGCACACCCACAAATCCCAGCAACTGTTTGGAGTGAAAAAAGGTAAAAATTATTCTAAAACGTTAGGTCATATTAGAACTAGGGAGCAGTGAAACAAGCAAGGAAGCTACTAAGGATGAATTTAAAAGATTTATTTAGCCAACAGCTAAAGGCAGTACAATCTGAATGTCCAAAATACTAGCAGTAGAACGATAGCTAACACATTAAACATATTCAAAACCAAGAGCACAAAATAGTAATACTTCACAGCTAGACTCCCTCAAGGGGCACCCTGAGTTTCCCCTTTTCTGACTATGTCCATGAGGATATTGATATCTTCTGCTGATTTCAGCTTGTCGTGAATATTAAAGAAGCAGTTCTGAAACTGCTGTCTTTTGAAAAATAGAAAATTACTGTCTATTAAAAACCTCACATCAAGCTGGGTGGTGGTTGTGAAAGCCTTTAATACCAGCACTCAGGAGGCAGAGGCAGGCAGATCTCTGTAAATTAGGTGCCAGCCTCCTCTACAGAGTGAGTTCTAGGACAGCCAGGGCTACAGACAAACCCTGTTTCAAAAAAACTAACAGGCATGTCAACAATACTCCTTGTTTTTAAAAACCTTGTTAGTGAGCTGGAAAGATGGCTCAGAGGTTAGGAGCACTGGCTGCTCTTCCAGAGATCCTGAGTTCAGTTCCCAGCAACCACATGGTGGCTCATAACCATCTATAATGAGATCTGTAGGCATACATGCCAGCAGAATGCTGTATATGTAATAAATCTTTTTAAAAAATCTTATTAGTAATTAAAAATTTTAAGGATTCATCTCTTATGTGTACAGGTGTGCATGCCCAAGGAGGCTAGATGAAGGCATTTGTGAGCTCCTGCATGAGTGCCTGAAACTGAACTCTTTCTCTGAAAGAGCAGCATACACTCTGGATCACTAAGCCATCACTCCAGAATTATTCTGGTTTTAACTCCAAGTACAAAATCTTAGTGTAGAGAACTACTCAAACATTAATTCGTTGGGAACTCAGCTTTTAAGACCTTAAAGTTTGAGGACGGTTGATCTAGGCCACAAATATCAATGGTTGCTTAATATCATAATAGGCAAATTCTATGAAACTCAACAAAGTACATACTACCATTATTAAGTATGCTGCAATATACCTCATCACTAATTCATATGAAATGTAGGTATAAGGATATCTCACAATAAAATGTATTAATGACAACCTAGCCTTTAAAATCCAAAAATTAGAAACTCTATAAAAACAAATTTTTTTAAAAAATTACACAAGACACAAAAGAAAGGGAGGAAAAAAACTATTGACTCAAACCAATCAAGTGCAATGTATTGTCCTTACCTTAATAAGTTATTTCACTCTATACGGGGTGTTCTGCATGTATGTATGTGTCAGAACCACAGGTATGTCTGGTGACTATGGAAGCCAGAAGGTATCAGATTCCCTGGAACTGGAGTTACAGAGGGTTGTGAGCTACCTTCTGGATGCTGAGACCCCAACCCAGATTCTCTATAAAAGCAGCAAGTGCTCTAACTGCTGAGCCATTTCTCTAGTTCCATTATGGCCCTTATCTTAACCAAGTGAATTTGAGTAGGGTGTGCTGGGAAAATCTAGGGCCTGGTGTATGCTAGACACACATTCTACCATTAAGCTACACCCTCAATCCCAAGTAGGCCACTATTGTTGATGCTGTTGTTGTTTTGGGGCAGGATCTCACTGCGTAGGCCTGGAACTCACTTTGTAGACCAAGTACCTTGAACTCAGAGATCTACTTGCCTCTGCCTCTCAAGAGCTGTAGGCTTTTACCACCATGCCCCACTCTAAATAGGGTATTTTAAACTAACAATTTAATAAAATCAAAAGGAAATACATTTTTCCTAGTCTGCTGTATTTAAATTTTCATAATAAAGTTTTAAAATTATATAATCTCTAGCTTCTTCTTGCCATACTATTAATGAAAGGAAATACATTTTAAAAATTGCTTACAGGAGAGAGTAAGAGACCAACAGACAAATTCTATCACAGAATCAGAACTCTACAAAGAAAACCGGTTTGCTAAGGTAGAGACTAAGTTTCCTCCACAGTTGATAGTCTGTTCTAGGGAAACTAAGATGTGGTATGGTCCCTCCTCCTCAAAAATGATTAAGAAAAATTATTTTGTGTCTAGGGTGTAGTGATAGAACACTTGCCTTTCCTCTCATTATTCTCAAAAAAGATGATCAACTGAGGTGCTAAAGAGGACCAGAGTTCAATTCCTAGAACTCACATGGTGGCTTACAACTATCTGTAAATTCAAATATTAGAGGATCTGACACCTTTGGCCTCTACAGGTTATCATGCATAATCACAGTGCACAAACATAGATGCCAGACAAAACACCAGTAATTAAAAAGTAAGTAAAAGTTTAAAATATTAGTTGAATCCTCTGCAATAGAAATGCATTACTATTATTACACATTTAGGCAAAACTAACTCATTCCACCAAAAAATTACTTTTCACCTCTCTTGTTTAGCACACTGCAACTCTGTATGATTTATTTTTAAATTTTATGCACATGAATGTGGTCCCCTTGGAGGCCAAAAGAGACCATCAGCTCCCCTTAAGCTTGAGTGTGCTAGGAACCAAACTTGGATCCTCTATACAGTGGTTCTTAACATATGTTGTGAGGGTTGTAATTCCCTCAGGCCGCCTAAGACCATCAGAAAACATGGATATTTATGATTCATAACCGTAGCAAAATTCAGTTATGAAGTAGCAATAAAAATAATTTTATGATTGGGGGGTCAACACATAAGGAACTGTACTAGAGAGTCACAGCATTAGGATCCTAATACAGGACGTGCTCTCAATCCTGAGCTGTCTAGTTCCCACGATGCTATGTTATAAAGTAGGGTATGCCTACTTCTTGTTGCTTTGTATACTATGCAAATTTCCAGCCATTCCTTTTCATACTAACAGTTCATAATAAACTATAAGAGGAAAGTTACATCAACCCAGAGCCATGTTTCTCAAAAAAGGCTAGATTTCTCCTCAAATCATGAACTGATCCATTAGGACTAGCAATACTGTAAAGCCTAATTACCTAAGCATCAAGTATATGAGTGAAATAAAAGCATTTGGTTTAGGTCAATTAAGCCCAAGATCCCAAAGTAAAAGTGCCTTGGAGTTAGCTTTCTTATTTACTTGTTCTGTTAAATAGCAACACTGACTTCTGAGCAATATATATGATGTTATTAATGTTTACTTGTTTTGATTCTTTGGTACTTCTACTTATTTATTGTGCAGTCAATAAAGTGATTGTTTAACCTGTGAAACTTTTGTTTTAAGATTTTTAAACATAGACACTCTTTGAATAAAAGTAGCCCAAACACAAACATCCTAACAATTTCATGTATTTTTAGCTCCATCTTAAAATGTTCTTTGACATAACCAACCTGACCCCGTTTTGTACTTTTGCTGGGTTATAAATTAAAGTTCTATTTGGTATAAATAAATTTGTCTAGAAAGAACAGAACTATTTTAAAAGAGACTTCAATTTTAGAATTGCACCTATATTTTTTCCAGCTCTGTTTTTTTTTTTTTTTTTTTTTTTTTTTTTTGAGACAGGGTTTCTCTGTGTAGTCCTTGCTGTCCTGAACTCACTCTGTAGATCAGGCTGGCCTCAAACTCAGAGATCTGCCTGCCTCTGCCTCCCAAGTGCTGGCAGATTTGTTCTTTAAACACAAAACAAAAGCTAACATTTTTCAGGCTGTGGGCACAGAAACACACCCATTTCCATGGCTGTGCTACAGAATTGAGAAAATAAAATTTATGTGTTCATACAGCAATGTAATGTTACTCACCCTGTAGTCAATCTCACTGCCTCAAAAGCCTATCTTTGTTCTATGTTAGGAGATTAAACACTTGTCTTCAGAATAAAATTTAAGTTGTTGTTTTAAGTATCCTTCTGGGCTCATATATATATACAGCACTTGCCAATACATGCAAGGTCCTGAGTTCAAGACTTAAAAATCCACAAAAAAAGCACTCTTTTGATTCTATCTCAGATGTCAATAATCACATTTATTTTTTTAAATAAATATAACTATTTCCCCCCTAAAAACAAGCTAATTCTCAACAGTCCATAGGGGGGAAAAACAAATAAATGCAGAGGAAAACTAATTGCTAATATATCCTTCAAGGTTCTTTTTCGTAAGTAAAACCTTGCTTGGATACCAAGAGTGTTCAGTTGATTGTTAACTGTAGATCGAATAGCACTCCTTTGCAGAAGCCATGAAGGCACAAAACTATATGCTATGGTTGGTAATAGGAAATAGAATTTTTCAGTATGGGATAAAAATAAGAACAAGACAAGAATAAAAATTTTTCTTGAAAAAAGTTGGGAGAGAAAACAACTTCATAATACAAATCAACAACAAATGTAAACATAAAATAATAAAACCCTGTGCACTGACATTAGCACAATCCTAGAAAATCCTAACCAGATCATAATGTCTAAGAATTGCAAAGTTCCCACTCTTACTATAACAGCAGAACACATGCACCATATGAATTATTGGGAGGTCCAAGTCTCCACATTTCAGGAGTGAAGAGGGAGAAAATCTGAGCACCACAATACAACAAAAATGATAAAAATAAAATTTTCATTTTGAGTAGTGCTGGAAAAGGTTTCAAAGAATTCAGGCATGAAATTTTTGTATTCAAATAGCTATTTAATTGATATATCTATATATAAAGGTTTAATCTTAAAATTCTTAATTCTAGTCAGAGATCCAAACTGCAAACACTGGTAATCTCCAATATAAACTACAAAACAGAATGGATTTCATCTTATAATACAGTGACATCTGGTACTAGTAATAACTATAAACAGCCAATGAAATTACATGCTTTAAAAACCTTTCTGTAAGCTAAGAATCTGAAACAGTGTACCAACAAGAGTGGAGGACATAAAAGTTATTTGTCACTAGACTTTAAAAGTACTAGCTTTAGAACATATAAACAAATCCACAACCTACCATAATATATAAACTACAGTTGCTCATTCAATTCCCCCCCTTTGTCCTAGTTTCTTTTTTGCTGGGAAGAGGCGTAGTGGGATAATAATAGCAGGAAGTAAGGTGGAGCAGCTGCACAGCAAGATGAGGTGCTGTGTGTGCTTCACCTCCATGCTGGCCTACTGCTGCCTTGGTCTTATGAAAATGAAATTAGTTAGCTACTTGGGAAGCCACAAGTTATAAATATTACTAGAATCAAGACGTAGTTTCCTACTATCTCACTTATGTCAAGATCTGTTTTAGGTCTCTAGTTTGATTCAGTCAACAGAAGCAATAAAAGCCACATTTTAGAGATTTCTAATATTTTGGAAGGGAACCCTAATGCTAGCAATCGGTATCTGGTAGAGAGACTGAGTGAGTATAGAAGAACTAGCTTCCTTTTAGTCCCTACAAACCTATAGGAATAATCCATGTTAACAGACTATAAAAAGAAAAGACCATCTAAATTTCTATAGTAAGGTATAATATACCTCACTAGAGTTTATATAAATGTTTTGCTATTTTGCTGATGAGAAACTTATCCCAGCAGTGATAGTAACACAAATTTACTTTCTTGTTTGGGCATGTGTGCACATGGGTATGCATATTCAGGTCAGAGGACAACTTCATTTCATTTTTCAGTCATTCTTTCCCCATAACTCTTAGACAGGGTCTCTTACTGGTCTAAACTGGCCAAGTAGGCCAGGCTGACCTAGAGACCTGGCATCTCTGCCTGCCCAGGGTTGGGATTAAAAACATACATTACTCATGACACATAAAATTTTACGTGGGTTTGGGAGACTGAACTCAAGTACTCTTTTTATAAATACCTGACCAACTGAGCCTTCTACCAGTTTCTTCATTTTTTTTTTTCAGATCAAAATATTCTGTGTATTGTAACTGCCAAGATTGCCATACTTAAAATGTTAGTGAGCAACATGCT
This sequence comes from Arvicanthis niloticus, assembly GCF_011762505.2. Classification (NCBI taxonomy): domain Eukaryota; kingdom Metazoa; phylum Chordata; class Mammalia; order Rodentia; family Muridae; genus Arvicanthis; species Arvicanthis niloticus. The sequence goes on along the minus strand of NC_047666.1, from coordinate 51,287,163 downwards.
GTATTTCTTTTTACAAAAGAGAGAAATGAAGCAACAAAACAACAAAAAAAATTTGGTCAATGTATGTTATATACAGGATTCTGGTTATGTTAGTTTACAACGTCTTCTTTGCTAATCCGTAAAAAGAAATCAGCATTCCAGTTCTCTATCTCACTCAAGCAACAGATGTGCTCTTAGAAAAACACTTCAAGGATTTCTAAAAATTAATTCTCTTAAAACAAACCATTTGTGGAAATGAGCTGTCATATACTACTTTATAAGGAAGAATCTTTTGTAATCTAAATAACTACTGTCTAATTTGTAAATATAATTTTTAAAAAGAACTAGCATACATGTAACATTTGACATTTACTTTAAAAGCAGCTGAATGATTCAGGACAGACTCTTAACATTTTAATGACACCTTCAACAGAAACCTAATTTTGGCAGTATTGCTCATGGTTTTGCCTATAAGAGATATAACACCATAATTTTCATTAAGTAATGAGCAAGATGTAATCACCTTTTGCTGAGAGCTAAGCACAAACTAATAGGATTAAGCCTAAACTAAAAGATGGGGACAAGTAGTAATCTCCAGAGCATATCAGATTCATCAGATTCTGCAGGAAGTAGGAGAAAGACTGAAACAATACAGTAGCTCTGTGTGTGTGTGTGTGTGTGTGTGTGTGTGTGTGCGCGCGCACGCACGCGCGCACGCTCCCGTGCAGTTTGGGGGGGGGATTTCTGTTTGTTTTTTGATACAAGAGTCTTATTCTATAGCTTGGCTGGCATCAATCTTTGGCTCAGCCTCTTGATTCAGCTTCCTGAGTACAGAACATACAGATGTGAGCTAAAAGGCCCTGTTATAAAAAAAAAAAAAAAAAAACACCTTTTTTTTTCAGTACACATTTTACATGATAATGATCAAACATGGAAATGTTGGACTGTGCTTTTCCTCTTACTAAAATAAAACCAAAGTTACAATATGCAATTATTGCACAAAGGAAAACAGTACACCTTGTCAAATATGAACCCAACTAAACATACTACATATATGGAAATACAAATTTAATTCACACAGAATAGGTCATCCCAATTTTTGCTAATATCTGGCTAGCAGATGCTCTAGACCTGGTCCACTAAGGAGGCAACTTACATTTAGAAGGACAGGGAACATGGAACTCACTTTAATCCATACAAAGCTTTCCTCCTCCCCTCGGTAGATAGGATAGGTTCTTTCAGATTTCTAGTATGTATGAAATTTAGGCTTAAAAGTATATGCTTGGCATAAATTGAAGGCTTAAGTGAAAACTAAAAACAGTTTCTTTAATTGTAAACAAAAGTGAATAATCTCCTGGGGGGAAAAAAAATATCTTCTCTTGCCTTTCCTACCTCCGGCCCCTCCCCCACCAACACTGCTTCCCTGCTGTGCAAAGAGCCCTTTGTCCTGCCCCGCACTTATCTAGCTGTTTGGCCATATTGACAGGCCTACTGGAGGCATAATAAGGGAGTCAGTCTGACATAAGCAGCTGGCGATTTCAAACAAAAATCTTCCTTTTCTACACTCACCAAATCCTGCTGCAGAGGTCTGTGGCTCCTCCCATACTTCCACCTAGTTCTCAAATAGAGCAGCAAGGAACTGGCATTTCTCCTTGATTCCCTAGCCAGAATTCTTATAGCCACTGATATTTTTGTTGTAGCTGTTTTGTGTTGTAATTCCTAACATGAAGGCTAAAAGGTTTCCTCATCTCTGGGTGTGTACATGTATGATTATCACTTCAATGTGCCATGAAAACTCTGAGAAGCCTCACACCATAAGACAGAAGAGACATGGAAGTAAAACACACACACACACACATACACGCACATACAGCAAACAAAACTGACCTCTCTTAGGGTTTTGAAAATACCAAGAATTAAAAAAAGCCAAAAAAAGGTTTCATTTTCTTGACATCTTATCAAAGATACTTTATGAAAATTTACATTCAGGCATTTCCCTAGATGCTCTGCAAATAAAAATAAAAATTGGAAACAGGGAAGGAAGGGGTTTGAGAACCCTCACTCATAAAAACATACAGACTGTACTTAGTTTAGTTTCACTGTCTCTTAGTGTACCTCACAGCTCCCTTCTTCAAGTACTGAGTAAGAACTCGTCCAAAGGATGCTTTCTAACAGAATCAACTCTCACGGTTACTGGCATCTCTACCCAGTTTATAACTTAATATAAAATAGTACAATTTCACTAAGGTTACATGATTTAACAAAGTATGTGTCGATAAGTGAAAGAAAGGGTATTCCCTCCACCTTTTGCAACTTCTCTGAATTCCAGCCACTAGAGAAACGAATCACAATACCAAGTGAAGGTCATGCCATTTACTTGATGTGTTAGAATCTCTGGGGTCCAGAATACTACCAATCTATCTCATAGGTGCATTACTCTTCTTTTCTAAGTCAACATGAAAGGACACTTTAAATCAAATTATAAATGCCTAACAGTTGAACTATTATACACATATTTTCCAGTCTAAGTTCACCATTAGCCAGACCTCCTAATTTCAAATTAAACTGACAAATCACTAGTTTAGCCAAAAGTTGAAATAAAATTTTATTTTATGTATGATCTAATTTCTTAGATATGTACTCAATAATTACTGACTGCTATTGCCTTATGTTTCAAAGTTCCACCTTCATCAAAAGGGTCAGTAATTTCAGAAAGTATGCAAGCTCCTAGATACTAAGCAGTATCAAAAGATGTAGGCATTTTTAAGTGTGCTAGTTCAAGTAATCCTTCTAAGAAAAAAGCCTCTTGATCTTCCAGAGATTACTGTGACACCACAATCAGTTCCAAAAAACAGGAAATAAAAGTGGTAGTCATTATTTTCTAAGGAAACTTGCATATTATAATTAAGCTCAAAACACTTGCACCTTAACTGTAAATACCTTGAACTGTACTATTATCAGTCAGTATGAGTGAAATCGTACCTATGGGATAACAGCACCTTATCTACGTAACAAAAATATTATTACTACCATCTAAAACAATCATTAAGAAAGTTTTGTTTTATGGACTTTGCTTTTAGCACTGGAAAAACAGTATGAACGACATTTGTGAATGCAAAATACTCTCCATTGTTTCTTCGTTTTTGCTACAAATGCTAGAGCCATTACTACAAATTATGGATGTTTATGGGATCTAAATACATTTGTACAAAATTGAACAAACACAATCCTGAAGGAAAAGGTATTGGTTGCAGTAATAATCTTAGGGAGGAAAAAAACCCTTCGGTTTTATGTGTGGTACATGCCTGGGTGATGGTTCAGCTTCAAATATTCCTTGCCAGACAAACTACTACTTAAAAAGGCTTAATCAAAGATCACCTTGGTTGTTTGGTTAGGGGTAGGGTGGGCATGGGGTTGGTGGTAATCAAAACTTAAAATGGACTCTTGCTGCCTTCTTAGTATCTTGAACTAAACTTACTCAATTTCTGAATATTCCTTCTGTGCTTCTGATGGATTACTGCCAAAACACATCTTTGTTCGGTGGAAAGTCTATAATCTAGCACATACATGATTAATCCAATTTATAGGTCAAATATCAGTTAAGTATATCTAATCTGGAGAGGTCTACAGATTAATTTAGAAATTAAGAACAAAACAGTATTAATCCAAAAGCAGCTCTTCTTAGTTTAGGCATCCAATTATAGTAAGATGTTTAGCAGAACATCTATCTTTTCATGAAGATAAACATGGCCTAACATGGAGAGAGATAATACAAACCTGAAATGACTCAAACAATTAAAAAGATGGAGGAAAACACGTCAGTTGCATTGGAAAAACAAAACAAAGATCTTCCTCACCCTATTCTTGTTCTCAGAAAAATCTTTACTATTTTAGTCTTTTTAAAAAAGATCAAAACACTAATGAACTTTAAGTCTCATGAAGGGTAAAACCTCAGATAGTAACAAAAAGCTGCCAACCCGTTCCCAAACAAAAAATCCCAAGTCTTTAACTTTGATCCAGTTTTCAGACGCTGATATCCATAAATGGATACAGTTATGAATTGCCAATTCTGGTCTCTTCACTAGCAAAAAGCAAACCAGCTCAGCAGTGCAATTTCCCAGGAAAGCAAGCAAGGTTTCTTTCCAGTCCTGAGCAGCCATCGCTAAGTGCAGTTCCCTGCAGCCAACAGCATTAATGGACGCTGCACTGCTGTCCTTCCCTGGAGACAGCAGCCAGCACTACTCAAGCTTCTCACGTAGCAACCAGAGCTCCAGAGCCAGCAGCTGCTGCCGCCTTGTATACTCACTCCTGTGATCCAACACAGGAGCAACCTTTTCTTTACCCCACCCCCACTTCTTAACACACTTTTTTTTTTTTTGGACAAGTGCTTCATGCTGGAAGGGCTGGAATCATGCTTTTAGAAAGAAACACTCCTAAGGTCACTGTTTAAAATTGAGATCTTTGATTAGAAAATCAACATATACCAAATTCCAAATATTCCTTTTAATTAAACCAGCAATTTGGGAGTAAGCATTAAATTTTAGTTTTTAAAAAGCCAATTTTCCAAACATTCAGCAATCAAATTTAAATTTACTGCTAGGAACAAGAGCCTTGGGTCGTGTCCTACCAAAGAACATAATTCAATATTCTACACATGACAATCTGAATAACCTTAAAGCCTCTAATCCCATAACAGGCCACAAATTTTGGCCAGGGAACTAATGATCCTCCTGAGAAAACTGGAAGAAATCCAAGGAAAAGAAATTCCTGTGTCCTCCAAGCTCAGAAATCTCTAATTATGTCAGTATTCTCTGCTTTAGTCCTAGGTCAGATTGCACACATCTAAAATTACCTCTTATAGCTTTCCTCTTAGCGACCTAAACCATTATTAATATAAAATTAACCATCAAAACACTTTCCTCTCAATATGCTGCACACAAACCTCCTCCTGGAACCTCCTCCATCTGGATCCTCCCCAATCAAAAGTATAGGTATTTAACATATACCCAAGGAAGTAATGTAAACATGACCTTGGTTAAATATGTCATCTAAAAACAATTTAGTCAAGGTATGGAGGTAATTAGAGAACCTGAATATTTTTAAGTATTCTGAGCACAGGAACAATTGGCAAAAGGAATTCAGGTATAGACAAAACCCAGAGCCCAGAGCTCTGGGCAAGAAATGAGTTGCTGGTGAACACGTTACACAAGTAACATGAGAAAGCAGAAAATGCAGGTCATACACACACCCCTGACCCAGACCAGCAGGGCGGGCTGCAGCATCAGTATGTAGGAGAAAGATCCCTTATTCCTAAGAATGAAAAAGGCAAAGGCGCCCTATAGAATAAATTAGCATAGAAGGGGCTTTCCCAGCAGTTGAAACTTTCCTTCAGAGCGATTCACCTACTAAAACCAGGGCTTTTGCCCACCACCATTCACCTAGGATCTTGGCTTGCACGCACAGAGGAAGAGGATTCATAAGGGGCACATTCCTTCCCCCCCCCCCTTTTTTTAAAGTCGTTCTTAAAAGATTGCTCTCCACGCCCTAGGCAGGGAAAACGACAAAATTTGGCTCAATTCCAGGCCAGAACCCTACAAATTCAACAGGGATATCACAAGGATACTAGGGCATACGCCACAGGGAGTCCAAGAATGTGAGGTGGGGGTGGCGAAGGTAATATCTTTGGTGTGGGAAAAGCAGCAGCCATCTGAGATAGGAACTGGAAAACCAGAAGGGAGGCGCTCAGGAAGATTATGGAGGGGAGGACTGGGCCCCCACGAGCGATCAGAGTTGTCACAAGGCCGCAAGAACAGGGGTGGAGGTGGGGGCTCAGGGACAGAAAAAAAAGTATGTGTATTTTGAGAGCAGGGTTGAGGCCTCTCCTGAAAGGGGTATAAATGTGGAGTAGGCAGTACCCAAGAAAAAAGGGGAGACCAGAGTAGGGGGAGGGGAAGAGTCCTGACCCAGGGAAGACATTAAAAAAGATAGTGGGGTCGACTAGATTAAGAGGAGCCTTTCTCTCTGGGCAAGAGGGGTGCAATGGTGTGTAAAGGTAGCCGAGAAGACGAAAAGGGCAAGCATCTTCCTGCTAGCAGCCTGGGAAGGCCCAGGCCCACGACCCCGAGGAGAGGGAACGCAGGGAGAGTGAGGTGACCCTTCTTCCCCCGGGGCCCGGTCGTGTGGTTCGGTGTCTCTTTTCTGTTGGACCCTTACCTTGACCCAGGCGCTGCCGGGGCCTGGGCCCGGGCTGCGGCGCACGGCACTCCCGGGAGGCAGCGAGACTCGAGTTAGGCCCAACGCGGCGCCACGGCGTTTCCTGGCCGGGAATGGCCCGTACCCGTGAGGTGGGGGTGGGGGGCAGAAAAGGCGGAGCGAGCCCAAGGCGGGGAGGGGGAGGGCCAGGGGCGGAGGGGGGCCGGCACTACTGTGTTGGCGGACTGGCGGGACTAGGGCTGCGTGAGTCTCTGAGCGCAGGCGGGCGGCGGCCGCCCCTCCCCCGGCGGCGGCAGCGGCGGCAGCAGCGGCAGCTCACTCAGCCCGCTGCCCGAGCGGAAACGCCACTGACCGCACGGGGATTCCCAGTGCCGGCGCCAGGGGCACGCGGGACACGCCCCCTCCCGCCGCGCCATTGGCCTCTCCGCCCACCGCCCCACACTTATTGGCCAGCTCGCCGCCAATCAGGGGTGGCTGCCGGGGCCGCCTAAAGAAGAGGCTGTGCTCTGGGGCTCCGGCTCCTCAGAGAGCCTCGGCTAGGTAGGGGATCGGGACTCTGGCGGGAGGGTTGCCCGGCGCGTTTGCGGGGACGGGCGGCCGCGGTGGGCCCTCCGAGCACGGTGGAACCGCTTTGTGGGAGAGCTGGGTACGATTCGTTACGCTGAAAGGGGCAAGCGGGTGGTGGTCAGGAATGCGGTCCGCCCTGCAGCAACCGGAGGGGGAGGGAGAGGGGATCGGAAAAGCCTCCACCGGACGCGGCCATGGCTCCCACGGGGGGCGGAGTAGCGCTTCCGGTCGACGTCTCGTCGCTGATTGGCTGCTTCTCCTCCCGCCGTGTGTGAAAACACAAATGGCGTGTTTTGGTTGGAGTGAGGCGCCTGTCAGTTAACGGCGGTCGGAGTGCGCAGCCGCTGGCAGTCTCGCTTGCCCACTGGGTGGGGCGGGAGGTAGGTGGGGTGAGGAGAGCTGGACGTGCGGGCGCGGTCGGCCTCTGGCGGGGCGGGGGAGGGGAGGGGAGGGAGGGTCAGCAAAAGTGGCTCGCGCGCGAGCTGCCTCCCACCCTCCCCTTCCTTTGGGGGAGTCGTTTTACCCGCCGCCGGCCTGGCCTCGTCGTCTGATTGGCTCTCGGGGCCCAGAAAACTGGCCTTTGCAATTGGCCTACATTCATGCAAGTTCAGTCCATACGCTGGCTGGCGGGGGCGGCAGGGAGGCGCTCACAGGTTCCGGCCCGCGCCGCAGAGTCTGGCTCCGCGCCCCTGCGCAACGTGGCAGGAAACGCGCGCCGGGGGCGGGGACGGGCAGTCGGTCTGTGCGGCGGGGCGGGTGCAAGCGCGATTCCTCCTTGAGTTGTAGCCCACAGAGGGGCGTACTGTGCCAGACCTACATCGCGCACTCCGGGGAGTGGAGGAAGGAGCGGGGCTGTTTTGGAGGCAGGAAGTGCTTGTTCTCCAAAAGTCGGCCTGAGTTGTTATTAATAAGGGAGCTGCAATGGTGTAGGCGGAGAGAAGGCCGCACCCTTCTTCGAAGGGGGAGGGGAATGTTGCAATACCTTTCTGGGAGTTCTCTGCTGCCTCCTGTCTTCTGAGGACCGCCCTGGGCCTGAAAGGCTCCCTTCCCCCTCTTCCCTCGTGATCTGCAACTCGAGTCTTTCTGGAAGATGGGCGGGAGTCTTCTGGCCAGGCTTAAAGGCTAACCTGGTGTGTGGGCGTTGTCCTGCCGGGCTGTTGAATGGGTGTAAAAGTGGAGGGGCAAGACTTCCCTCAGATTTTCGGTTTTGTCGGGAAGTATTGTAATAGGGGCAAATTAGGAAAATGGGAGACTAGGCAAGTCACCTGGGTTTTTATGCAGCAAAACTACAGGTTATTATTGCTTGTGATCCGCCTTGGAGTATTTTTCACCGAGGTAGATTAAAGACATGCTCACCTGAGTTTTAAACTCTCCCACTTGAGATCCTTGCTACAGTATGAACTTACGGTGTCACAAGTTAGAAATATATAGCCAGAATTTTAAGCATTTTAAAAGAACCCAGTACTTCATGCCCATTTCTCCCGCTCCTCCTACGGCCTTATCAAAAGGTAGTTAGTTCAGCACACATTTTATTTAGCCCCATTTTCATTTGTTGTACTGGCTTATCCAATCCCTAGACAGAGCACTGGCATTCTCCCTCTCCTGATCTTAGAAGTCTGATGACTCATGAAACCAGACAGATTAGTTACATACACCACAAATGGAGGCTGTAGCTCGGGCCTGAACACTGCAGTTCTTTTATAACTCCTTAGTACACTTTGTTGATTCTTTGCCTTGATCCTTGATTATCAATTTCTATCACCACCCCTCTCAGGTTGTGTTCCACACTTGGGCCTATTCAAAGTCCAAAGAACTTTACAACAATAGACGTATTGAGAATACAACCTAAAGCTCAGCTTTCCACTCCCATGAATGCTTCTCTTCCTTTTCTCCATTTATAAACTGAGCTACTAACTATTAATGGTTTCCAGGTGGATGTTTCCTTCCCCAATATTGCCTGATGTATCTTACATATTGCCAGGCTGAGATTGTCTTAAGGGTGTATTTCATTTTTTCCTGTGTACACACTTATTTCTTGAGCTACGTGGAATTGACTACTGCTTACTAGAATTTTGTTGTACACATCTGTAAAAGGTAGTTCCTTCTGGAATGCAAAGCTCAGATGTTTGTTGTCTTTCCTGACCTAAGGTCCTGTGAGCCTGTATTTGTTTCTATTTAAGCAGTGCTTTCCCTTGGACTGGCTTGATTCATGGCACTATTCGTGTTATTGCTGGTTTAAATGTGATTTTGCGAAGCTTCTTCAGGACCTATACTTTTGTTTGACTTGTAGCCAGACACAAATAAAATGGAGTAAGCAACGAAAATGTATTTGTGAAGCTTGCTTTTTAGGTTGTTGTGTTGTGCCTGTGCTCTATAAAGAATACTATCTAGTAGAATTTGCTGTAGCAATGGGATACTTTGTATTGTTCCAATATGGTAGCCAATAATCTAATTACTCTTTAAGCACTAGACATGCTACCAAGGAACTAATTTTTATTTGAAGTGTAACCGTGGACAGAGGAGCCATTACTGCAGACTTGGGGGTAATAGAAGAACAATGCAGACTTTAATGGTTTTTCTCTTACACTAAAATTGAACCTCTCATAGCCTATTTAAACTACTTGTTTTACTTAATTTTTGTGCTTCATCTATACTATGCTGAAAGCTAAGTCTGCAGCCATTACTAAATATGAAAACAAGTACTGATTAATTTGGATTTCAAAAATTTAGGGTCAGAGTTTAGCCAGCCAGTGGTGGTGCTTGCCTTTATGCCTTTAATCCCAGCACTCTGGAGGTAGAGACAGGCCTGGATAGATCAAGTTCTATCTAGGACAGCCAGGGATACACAGGGAAACACTTTTGGGGGGGGGGGGGGGAGAAGAAGTAAAAAATGTAGGGAGCTGAGATTTTATAAAATTGAAGCAATCCCCATGAGCCGCCATGGAATTTGGCTAAATCTGCCTACCTTTCTGAGGTCTGGGTATTCTTTTTCTGTCTCTGCTGCTGGTCAACTTAATTGGCTCTTTTGACACTTTGGGCTTCTTTAATGCCTCTTTCCCACCACGTGGCCTCATGTTTGCCACGTGTCTAACTTCCCATGGCTTCAGAGGCGTAGCTTTTTGCCTTCAAGGGCAGCTACTGAGATTTGTCCTTTAATTTTTTTTTTAAAATGGGTCATATAATAAAATAGTTAGGAGGAGTGAGGTGGGACTAATGTTAAATGAGTCCCTCCCCTGTAAAAGAGCTATTCAGGCTTTTTGTTTTCTACTTAACATTTTTTTTTAAAATATGGTATGTTTAGGACCAGGATCTGTTGCATTGTTTAATTGGATTTTCTAGTCTCAAACCCAAAGAATCCAAATTCTGGACAGCCAAGGTCAGATTAAAAAATTCTGTCTTTTCATGTTAATTTGCTTACTGTGGATATATATTAAAAACAAACCAAAAAAACCAATAGTTTCAAATACTTTTCCTGAGGCAAGGTCTTACTAAGTCTCTGGCTGGCCTGCAACTAGATATGTAAAGTTCTGCCTGCTTTTGTCTCCTGAGTACTGAGGTTAAAAGTGTGGCTAGAAGTACTGCTCAGCCTGAACTGTTTTTTCTTTCCTCTTAAACAACCAATAACAAACCCAGAGTGAAAGGGAAAAACAAAATGTAGTAATACTTTTGGAACTTGCAGGTCAGATTCTTTTAAAGGGGATATATTAAGGGGGCTTGGGTAATAATTGGTAAAATGTTTGTGTTTCAAGCAAGGAAAACTTGAATTATATCACCACAGCCCACATTTTTAAAAAGCCAGGCCTGTTAGAGCATGTTTGAAGGATCTCTAGGACTTGCTGTCCACACAAGCCCAGTTACTTGGCAGGCTCCAGGTGAGTGAGAACATATCTCAAAAAACAAGGCAGACAACTAAGAAACTACAGTTAAGGTTGCCTGTCTTTAAACCATCTGCATACACACAGGGATATAAAAATATTCCAAATAATATTTAAGTTTCTCCCATCAAATTGGGACATGGATTTCTCTAGTTAATAAGCAGAGTTGGAAACTAAACAAATGGTGGTTTTGTGATTTGTGAAAATAAGTTTTCAGGTGATAGTTAAAGCCCATGAAATACAAACAAAGCTCCTATTGTAAGGTCTCCTGGTTTATATACTCAGAAGCACTTCCTTGGGTTTCCCTGCACTAACCATTGCAGCTATCCTGATCCTGTGCTAGGCTTACCTTGGGCTGATTATTGTTTAAATAAACTTAGTTTCCTACCAGGTGATGCCATATGATTTCAGTACTTATGGCAAAAACTTGTTATATATGTTAAACATTTGTACTTAATGTGAAAGTTAGGTGTGAGTTGTTCTTAATATTCAAAATTTGAGCTAGATAAGGCATTTACTTGTCATGTTTGGTGGAACTGTATAATTATGGTTTGCAACTGTTGGTCTAGAATGACAATTGGGCACAAGGGCTACTTTGACCTAGCAACCCTAACTATAGAGCACCTTCTTACTGGGTCACAAGTCTAGGAGTCAAGCATTTGACCTTAAAGTTGAGACAGTTTGCTAGCCTAGTGCATACTAGTTTTTATGTCGGAGAACATATATTCAGGACTGTATTTGAGTGGGTTAAGGAATTGACTCTGATTAGCCCTGCTAGTGAGCATGGAGTGGCCTTTAGGCTTGAATTGGAGATACTTGTGTTTTCTTGGATATTATAGACTCATTTTCCCCACCTTGTTCAAGTAATGCTGGCCTATTGAAAAAAAAAAAAAAAAAGAAGCCCTCTTTTATTGCCCCCTTTTTTTTTTACATATTAATTTGTTCAAAGAAATACTTGTTTGGATCTCCTTTTGACAATAGCAACATGTCTTCATATTTATAAAGTTGAGTATTTTGTTACATAACCAATACTAACTCCACTGGGTGGATTTTTAATTCACTCAGTAGCCTTTAGTGGGCTTTATTGGCCCTTCATTAAAATCTCATGAAGTACTATTCACCCTAACAGAGGCTGTTGGTACCAGTGGCACTTAAGCAACTTCCTATGGATATACTAGCAGACTGAGGGCTAGGGATAGAAACTAGTCTAGTGTTTGGTATACTTACCAGCTTTATTCTGATAGAAATATTATTTTAAGAGATCTAGAGTGTACTATAAGGTTGGTGGTAAGTTTATAGGAACTTGAAATTGGAGTGACTACTCAATTTCTCTGAGGGGAGAATTAAAAATTTTGACCAAGTGTTGAGCTACTGAGAATGGTCTCAAAACATCACTTCTTAAGGAATCTTCACTGATTGCCCTCAACCCTATACAACATTTGGTCCCGCTTAAATGTTGTCATGGCTTTTAAAAATCTTATTTAAGAATAGTAATTGTGTAATTATTGTTTTTCCTCTTTTAGATTGTTCCTTGAGGACAGGACAGTGCTTGTTTAAAGCTGTGTTCCTACTGTGTGAGCAGCAACAGGTCTTCAAGATCAACACGATATTCATAATCCCAAGATGTTGCCTTTTACATTCTCAAAAGCAAGCAGAGGCACGATGGTCAGTGACAATACCGTCACTATGTTAAATACTGCTGTGCAGTTTGGATTTTTCTAAGGTAGTTTAGATAGGACATGTGTTTTGTATGAATTACATCTTCCATAATCCATGTTATGCAATTATCATTTTTAAGTCTTGTAAGCGTCATACATGAGGATAAAGGTGTTTTACTGTCATAAAATGTTTTGAACATTTCCCCCTTAAGATGCTTAGTTGTTTCATTAACACTGTTTGTTTTAAGATGATATATAAAACTGACATGTGGAAGTGATTGTCCACAAACTTTTAAGAAAGTGTACTGTCTTTAAAGAGAGTTTAATATGGCATGTCTTCTGCAACATACTAACTTTAAATAGTGTTGGCACCAGCAATATCATGTAGTCATTTTGAAAGGAGTCATTCCAGTGAGTGTCAAGATTGTTTTGAATGTTATTAAACATTTTCAATGCAGATTTTTTTCATGTTTTGTGAAACAAAACTGTCAGAAGCTTTGAACTAGAAATTAAAAAGCTGAAGTATTTCAGAAGGGAAACAACCTACTTGCTTGCTGTATTAGTTGGAGAAAAGTATAACAGCTAAGAAAATTTAAAACCATAGAGTTGACATTGCTGAGTATCTGCCAGATGAAAAGAAATGCTCAGAGTGGTTCTTTTGAGCAATATTATATTGAGCTTGTTATATTAAAATTTTTCCCACAGATATAAACTCTAATCTATAATTCATAGATGTATGTTACAAATGGATGAAGCTTACAAATGTGGCTGGACTTGTCACTGTGCTTGTATTTATTTATGTGAAAGCTTGGCAATAAACATGTCCTAAAATAGTCAAAGTGTGGAATGACTTTTTAATCTATTGGTTTCTCCAGAACAATTATGTTGACATTTGCCCTAATGGTGAAAAATAAAGTGGGTAATGCCTTGGCACTGCTCATTGGCACTCATTTGTGCCAATGAGCACAAATTTGTGGTGTAAACAAAAGAGGGGGGCATGCACTTACACTTTAAAATATCCTTCTGAAAGACTGACAAGTTTGGGTCTTCACAGTTGGAGTTGGGCATCCCTTTTGTCGGGAAGGGAGGGAAGCTGGCCTATTACCTGTAAATCGGTGACAGGTGTGATTAAATTTAAACTTTGAGGTAAAATTGAAGGAACTTGTACATGGTTAGGAGTGTGACAATTTGGACTCTAGATTTGGTCATAACAAAATGTACCTGGACCAACTTCTGGAAGATGTATAAAATAACTCCATGATACATTGCTTTCCAGTTGACCAATACCTACCCCCTATCAATTAAATACAGAAGATGAAAACCATCTGGGCCTTTTAACCCAGAAATTCAGTTTCACTGAGCTACATCCCTGGTTTAGTCTTGAAAACAGGACCCCCCCCCCCCCAAAAAAAAAAAAAAAATCTTAAATCTGATGTTAGTGTTTCAAAATTTTAGGAATAGATAAGAATTAGAAGGTTTAGCCGGGCGGTGGTGGCGCATGCCTTTAATCCCAGCACTTGGGAGGCAGAGGCAGGTGGATTTCTGGGTTCGAGGCCAGCCTGGTCTACAGAGTGAGTTCCGGGACAGCCAGGGCTACACAGAAACCCTGTCTCGAAAAACAAAAAAAAAAAAAAAAAAAAAAAGGAAGGTTTTAAATTTTGAAAAATGGTTTCTCTACAAAGATGTACATGGCAAACAATGACTCCTAAAGAGTCTAGAAGGCTGGACTGGAGGTTTTATTTGAGAAAAGTATGTATTGCTTTAAGTGGGTCACAGAAGGCAGGTAGGAAGAACTTGGACTAAAACTGGTGTTTTAAGTGGCTAACATCTTCATAACTGATGAGTAAGACCTTTACCCTGATGCAAAAACCAAACAAGAAAACCAAACAAAAAAATAAAACTGAAAGGTGATAATGGAACCTAGGCTGCTATAGAGGAGGACTTGACTTCACATCTCATCACCCACACCAGTCAGCTCATAGACTGCCAATAACTCCAGCTTCCAGCCTCTACAGGCACCTGTACTGATACACATACCTGCACACAAACACAATTTAAAAATAAGCTTTTCACCTGGTATGGTATTGCATGTCTTTAATTCCCAAAACTTGGGAGGCAGAAGCCAGCCAGGGCTATTTGACGAAACCTTGTCTAGTGGAAAAACTTCATAGCTTATTTCCTATTCTAGTAACCAGAAAAGCAAAATTTACCAACCAGAGATGAAGATGACAGTGTCTACTATATTTGCAGTGTCTTAAGTCAGTTTTTCTAATGGTGAGCCAAACACAAACCTGGTGTATTAACTTGAGAACTTAGCATATAAAAAGTAGTAGTTCATTTGTTTAGTAAATATTAAATGCTTACTAGCAAAGATTATGAACTTGGTAAACGGGGATGAAACAGACAACCATTGTTGTATATCTTACTGTGATCACCTTGGTTTGAGGTTTAAATGATTTCTTTTGTCAAAGATGAAAATTTAAGTTTATGTTCAATCAATAATGTATTTTGTCAATTGCAAAACTGCCTATCTAGGGTATAAAACCTTTAAAAATTTCATAATCCCAGTTCATTCTCCAGTAAGTAGTTCTGAAAGGCCACTGGCTACAGACTGTGGTTCAATGTGGATTCTGTTCTCAAAGGAAGTACTGTCTGTGTCCTTTGTTCTAAATAGAAACATCACACTGAAAATCTAAGCTGAAAGAAGCCAGATCTCCAAAATAACTTTCCATAAAGCTCAAACAAGGATTGCTTTTAGGAGGCACTGTTAAGGAACTGATAAGTAATAAGGTTATTTCATTTCTCATAGAACTATCTGAGGAAAAATCAGTACAACTAGAGAACAACAGAACGAGCTAGGCAGGAATAACAGGGCTCCCAAGTCTGTTGAGGGCACCAGACCTACATATTGTGTACAAACAGGGAGGTGGGTGATTTTAACTCTTGTGTGGTACCTTAGTAAAACATTTGTCCTGAGTAAGCAGTATAATTTACATTTTCATTTAAAGATACATTAGCTCCTACCACCCCCAAAGACTGTCAAGCCTTCGGGAGTGGGGAGGGCTTTGGAAAAGTAACACTTCCATATACTTAAAGAGAAATTCCTTTAATTAGGCTTGTTGGTCTTATACCTCATCTACTGATGCTTCTACTACTTAGTAATGTCTAAGAGCATCTTACTACACAAAGCATCTTTGCCCTGTTTAGGTTGTATGTATTTATTTTAAAGCAGATGATAAACTAGGTCTTGAGGGATGTTTCTGTTTCTGAAATGATACAAAGAATTTAGATCATAGAACAGTAGGCTGCACAAGCAATACAATATGGCTTAAAGTGTTCTGAAACTTAGAAGCCAAGCAATGTAGGCTTCTAAAGAAAATACCATTACAATCACCTTGCTAACAATAAAGCATTCTGGAGTAGTTAAGCAGTGTAACCTGTAATAAATACTTAGTTACTTTTCTGCTATTCTCCCAAAGCAAGTTCTTTATGCTGACGTTTCCAGTGTTAGGAACTACAAATACTGTTAAGTTGTCTTCATTCTTTTCTTTACCAAGGAGGGTCTCTTTCTCCATCTTGATCTGAAGGATGAACAAAGGCTTGAGGAGTGCGTTTTAGAAGATAAACTGCAGCATGAAGGCCCCCGATGTTCACCCAGACTGTATGGACCTTTCGCCACACATGTCCCATTCCAGATAAGGCCTGGCACACACAAAAAGCATAAGTCATTAGGCTACCAGTCTGCTTCTAAAACAACCTGAAATCTTTCCACTTAGAAGCTATGGGTGATAGTGTGGAAAGCTGACTCAGACGTTAAGAGCACTTGCTGGTTTTAGAGAGGATCTGGGTTCAGTTTCTGGCACATTGTGGCTTACAACTGTAACTCCAATTCTAGGGGCCCATCCAACACCCTCTTCTGTATTCTGTATACACCAGACTTATGTATTGTGTACAAGCAGGGAGGTGAGTGATTTCAACTGTCATGTGTAGTACCTTGGTAAAACACTTCTTGTCCTGAGTGAGCAGTACTGCTCTACCTGTCCCTGGTCGACAGACACGGCTCATTTCCCGAAGGCAAGCTGGATACAGATTCCAATTTCTCTTCTTGGAGCCCATCCTATAAAAGAGGATCAAGTATAAGCTGTTGCAAAAGGTAAATAGGTAGTTTCTTACATGAGACAAGAACAAAATCTAAGGTATGAAGAAGTCATCTTTTAGAGGCCAGAACTTTAGTATTCTATGCCAATGAAGGAAACTGTTAGTTTATAGTGTTTATAGTGTTTTCTATCAGAACACTTTTTTTTAAAACTAACTTATCTCATTGAAGACAAACTACTGAGTAGTAAGCTGTCCCAAGAAGCAAATGCTCCTCAGCCTACAGAGTGGAATAGGACCATGTAATGGCACAATGGGTGAAATGAATTACGGTATGTTTTTCTGACCGAGAAGACAGTATAATGACAAGTGAACTCATGCTATTTATTTAAAAAAGAAAAATCCAATTTCTACCTTTTTCCAAATGGCATATCTGTTACAATAATATCCACAGAAGCAGTTCGCAGTGGGAGGTTGCAGATATCCCACTGAACAGCATCAATGGGCAAACCCCAGGATGTTTTTCTGTGGAGACAAAGGAAAGATATTTCAATATATTCTCCCAGGCTAATGAGATGGCTCAGCAAATAAAGGTAGCGGCTATTAAGCCTCATGACCTGAGCTTGATCTTCAAGGTCCTTGTGGTACAAGGAGAGACCTAAATCTTTCAGTTGGACTTCTAACCTCTACCCTCATGTCCACATACAAATAAGTGCGATAAAAAACATTCTGCAGTCTGAATTTCTAAAGATTGTTTTTCTAAAAAAAAAAAAAAGTTAGGAAGAAATATGTCTGTAACTGAAATACAAGTGTTTTAAATGGTTAAGACTGGTTTTCAAAGGATGTATGGTTAAGAAAGCACCAGGGAAAATGAGTTTACATATTAAAAAAAAAAAAAAAAAAGTGTCTAAAAGGCCAGAGAAATGACCCAGCTGGCAAAGGGGTCTGCCCTACCAGACAAAGGGAATTTGATTTGGACTGACAGGAGAGACCCAACTCCCATAAGTCATCCTCTGACTTCCACACCGTGACACAGCTCCATGGCACTTTTAGGCCCACACACATATATAGATACAAACAGAAAGCCCAATCCAACATCCTTCAAAAGCAAAGCAATTGGAGGATTTAAACAGGCCATGGATACTAATATAGATAACTGGTAATTTAGAAGTTATGGTAATGGCTTTCATGCTTCTTTCAACTCACTTTGTTCTAAATAATTAGTTTTTTTTTTTTTTTTTCCAAGGCAAGGTTTCTCTCTGTAGTTGTGGTTGTACTGAAACTCACTCTATAGACCAGGCTGGCCTTGAACTCAGATCCATCTGCCACTGCCTCTGGAATAAAGGCATGCGCCTTATCTAAATAATAAAACCTATACAATACTGTACCATTTTAGAAAAGGGCACAAAAAATAATGAACAAAAAAGGAGAAATAAAATTGCAATAAAGTATGGAAATGGTCGTTAAACTTACCCATCTTTAATCTGGCTCTTAATCAAGAGAGATGAGATGTTATTTGCTGCTCTGTTCACTGCCAGTGGGTTGTTGTCCCCAGCAATATGGTAACAGTGAGACCATTCAGTAGCCCCCTATGAGACAGGAGTGTTGATTAAACATGCCACAAGAGAAAAGGGAAAGTCAATATGTATGGCCAACTCTCAGGAACATGGCAATCTGTGCCATTCATTTCCTTGACAGAAATGACCTCCCTGTTCTTTTGCCTGCTGAACTTTCACCCACTAGAAATGTGGCTCCAATGTCAACCACCATGACATCAATGTCAGCCCTAGAAGCACTTTGTACACCTCTGTTGCTGACTTAGCCCATTTTAAACTATGTCTATCACCTCTGCCTTCCAAGTAATCCAGGAATTCCTTCCAGATAGGTCTAGTATTTTATTCTATCCCTACCCAGCAATGGCTGGCACATAAAAGGGACTGCATTCCCTTAATTAACATGATTTTTAAAAATTTACCAAACTAACCAGATATATGCTGTCTTGGATTGTGAGTTTAGCTTTTAAAAGATAACCACCATATCTCTGAAAAGATTTTGTAGTTAAGTAAAAAGGTCAGTAGCATATAAATGCCAAGCAGTGACTTATTTGTGAAATGAAGTGACATACTCTGGTACAGTTTCTGCCACAAAGACATGCATGCATGAATACAGAACTTCATAATTGTATTTTGCCCAAATCCTTAAGGGTGATGACATTCTGGTTTATTACTCCAAAATGACTGCAAACAAAAGCAATGTTCAAGTATGCCAAAACTGAGTGTGCAGGAATACAGAGAACCCACAGAGTAAAAGTTCTCAGGTGATTTGTGCTTGCCAACCTTTTGTTATTTTATTTTACTGTTTAGTCCAGTATGGATTTCCTGCCTCAGGCTATATTCACTGTACTTATAAAGTTCAGTGTATTCTAGGACAGGTACTAGATACTTTAGTGGACACATCTGTACACAGACCCCTCACAGTTTCCATCATGTCTGCTGAAGTTTCTACTTTGGTTCTCATGCCTACTTTTACATGGCAATGGCTCAGTCTGGTTTTCCCTCTTTTTATTCTGATGTCTACTTTGATTGCATGTTTCTTGATCCATGGTCACTTTACCTGCCGTTTCGTAGGTAAGTCATGGTTTAATGATGGAGAACTAGTTGTGTTTCCAGATCTCTTGACTGTGGTAACTCAGCTCCCTGTGCAGATCTCAGGCAGTAGTCACCCCTAGCCATCACCAGTGGGACATTTAAACTATCTGCATTTTCCTCTTGGATTTTAACTCCTGATCAAAGTCAGACCATATATTTTCTAATTACACTCTGGATTATTTTTCCCTTTGTGGGTTGCTTTGGGCTTGCTCAATTGTCCAAGTTCTGCCCACTCAACCCAATCTGTGGAACTTCTGTGAAGTTTCTTTTCCCTGGCTTTTGGTATAGTCTAGAATATTTCACTGTGTTAAACACAAAAACTTGAAGTGACTTTACTGTGAGCTCCTGTATGGTCCCTTACACAAGTGATGTGGTTCAATCTTGAAGGTTCTCTACCTTTTCCACTGTGTATTGTGGCTCATGCCTGTAATACCAGCACTTGGGAGAGGCTCAGATAGTAGGACTATCATGAATTCAAGGTGAGCCTGTGCTACACACCAAAACCCTGCCTCAAAAGGGTTAAAGGAAGAAAGAAGAAAGAAAGAAAGAAAGAAAGAAAGAAAGAAAGAAAGAAAGAAAAAGAAAACATCTTCCCATTTCTTATTTTGCCTTCTGTTAATTTTTTGTTTTTGTTTTGGTGACTGGATTTCTCTGTGTAGCTCTAGCTATCCTGGAACTCAAAAGAGATCTGCCTGCCTCTGCCTCATTGGGTACTGGGATTAAAGGTATGTGCCACCACCACCACCCAGTATCTTCTGTAGTTTTTTATGAGTACTGTAGCAATTCTGAAAATTATTAATGGTCACTGGGTATGTAGCCTTGTCAGATTTCCTAAAATATGTTGAAAAAAAAGGAAGAGTAAAAACCACCAGGTAGTTTGTGCCCTAGAGGAGATGGGTGAATCTCTGTGAGTTTGAGGCCAACCAGGGCTACATAGTGAGACCCTGTCTCAAAACAAACATAAAGAATACTCATAGGTATTCTTATGGGTTTGTTTCTATTTTTGTTTTGCAGTGCTGGAGATCAAGCCCAAGATATCTGTCTGGCAAGCCAGGCAGGTGCCTTAGCACTGAGCTGCACTGTGGTTTCTCCTTTTCATAACTAAACTTGTTCACTCCAGGAACATCTAATTATGTGAAGGTTGGTGATCCCTTCAGTTATCCTCTGCTGTTCAATCTAGTACCTCATCCATTTGATACAGGGAAGGAAAAAAAAAAGGCTTATCAGTTTGTCATTCTCAGCTCCTTTGTGATCCAGAAAAGATTTCACTATGATAATCATATGGCACTTGGCTGTTTGAAAGAAATGGTTGAAATGCTTTGATAGAAAAGTTTTAACCTGACTATGAGAATTTTTTTTCAAACTTTTGGGTTTTTTCTCATTGGATCCAATTTGCCCACTGGGTCTAGAACATTTTGAATAGATCGCTTGCTTATGTGAAAATAAAAAGGTGTTGTTACCTCTATTGGTATTGCCCCAGTTCCACACATTGGATCCACTATTACATCAGTAGGTTTAGGTTCACAGAGCCTGGAAAGAGAAAACAGTTCAGCACATGTGAAAATCAACCAAGAACTAAGGCTTTCACAGCAGAAACTCCTGAAGGTTAGGATCACGAGCCTTCAAGCATAGGGTCAGCACACTGGCATGAAGGGTCAGCAATTTACCGTTAGAAAGTCAGCCTGGGGCTGGCACTCAGTAGCAGCACGACTCACCTATGAGTACAATGCTTTTGGGGGTTGGCAGAGAAAGAGAGAGATGAGGGAGGAAGATTTTTAGTGGACATCTGCTGACAACCATTTAGTATCCTTTGATTTTGGATTTAACTGTGGAGATACAGTCCTTAACATAAAATAACTGCTTTAACTTTATTCACTTGTTATTTCACTGAATGCTTTAAACAATCCTATAACCATTTAACAGACAAAATGATGCAAAGAAACATTTTTCCTAGGACAAAATAAGGAGAGTGCAGACTACAGGTCCACTGTGAATAGCTCTAAATGTTACTTACCAGTCCTCAGGTCACTAAGAGTCATCTGATTAAATCTGTTCTATTCTGTTTGAGACCCTGCACCATGCATGTGAATGATCTCCCTCATAAGACAGATTCTTGGGCAAGCCTGTAATGCCAGTCATTGTTAATGGGCCACGATTGGGCACTTGATCAAATTATGTCACTCAAATCCTCTTAGGAATGTGGACTAAAGAGCAAGTAGCTCTGGGTTGTTTGACCCAGTCATGTGCAACCGGAGGTACATGCATCTAAATGACGGGCAGCCATGTGCACAGGTGAGCTAAGCAAGAACACATAGTTTTCAGGAGACAGGAAAGCAGTCCTCTGCATTTTCTATCACCTAGTTTGTACACTTACTAATTTTTAGTCTTTATGTATATGGATGTATTGCTTACATGTATATCTGCATCACATGTGAGCATTGCCTGTCAAAGCAAGAAGAGCGCATCTGATCCCTTGAGGCAAGTTATTAACAATTGTGAGCCACCATGTCAGTGCTAGGAATTGAACCCAGGTTTTCTGGAAGAACAGCCATCTCTCTAGTTTCTACCTTTCTTGAGATGCTTTCAAGGGTTTTTGTGGCTCTCGTATGATCTTTGCTCATCTCTCTAACCACCGTAATCCTCAGCATATTATCACTTCATGTGTACGTGTGCATGTGTATGTACACTTGTATCTGCCAACATGCATGTGAAGGCCAAAAATCTGAAATCAACATTGGGCATCCCCACCCCTATGCCTCTTGTTTTGATTTTTTGAGAGAGGGTCTCTACAGAGCCCTGGCCATCCTGGAACTCACTATGTAGGCCATGCTGGCCTAGAATTCACAGAACTCTACCCACCTCTGCCTCCTAACTGCTGAGATTAAAGGTATGTGCCACCACACTCAGCTGGGCACCTTTCTCAATTGCTCTTTACCTCATAACCTGGAGCTCACAAATTCAGTTATAGTAGCTGGCCAGAAAGCCCCAGGTATCCTGTCTCAGCCTCCTCAGTGCTAGGATTACTGACAATAGTGATGTGGAAGGCTGGGTTCAGGCTTGTGCAGAAATTGCACTAGGTTATCTCTTCAGCCAAACCATTACTTTTTTATTCTATTTAGTTTTTTAATACTAGCACTCAAATAACTCTTTGTATGATGGTTTCTATAATCATAGTTGGAGGCAGATAAGAAATGTCATTTAGTGAATGAAGCTTAGAAGTGTTTCTCTTAAATTTTCTGTTACTAACCTAATGTGCCCCAATTGTGAGGGACTATGAGACCACACATGATCACGACAAAAGCAGCAGAAAATGAAAAGGAAGAAAATGTAATTATATAGCGCACTAGAACATGCCAGGACTGTACAGAGTAAGATAGCCTGTCTATGTTTCTGCATTTAGTCCTCAGGAACAAAACTTTTTAATAGAAATTTTTATTTTTTATTTATACATATGTGTTAGTATCTCTGTGTTCACATAGACAGGCCGGAAGAGGATATTGGAAGAGGGTATGGAGCTGGAATTAAAGTCGGTTGTACGCTGCCAGACATGGGAGCCTAGAATTGAGCTCTGGTCATCTGGAAAAACAGCACAAACTATTAACTGTTGAGCCATCTCTATATCCCCAAAGTCAGTTACCACTTTTTTTTTTTTAAAGTATGTATATGTGTGGGTGGAATTTTTAAAGTATGTATATGTGCTGGTGCCTACAGAAGACAGATGTTGAATACCTTGGAGCTGAAGTTGCAGGTCGCTGTTATCTACCAACCTGAATGCTAGGAACCAAACTCAGGTCCTCTGCAAGAGCAGCATGCATTCTTAAACCTCTGAGCCGTCTCCCTAGCATGAGTAAACCTTTTCTTCTTTTTCTTTTGTGTTCATATGGAACACTCCACAAACCTGTCTGTCATCTTAATGAAGGCCGTGCTAATCTTCTCTGAGTTGCTTTAGTTTTAGTGTACATGCTGCCACATTGAGCACATGAATAATCTTTGGTGTCCCATGTCAAGCCCATTTTGCAGTATTGAAATCTCAAGTGTGTGTGTGTTGGGGGGGGAGGGAGGGGAGGACTTATTTGAGAAAGAAAACAGCAAGAACATAAGACTGACAACAGTGGCAGGCTGCTTGCCTTGCACTTCTCAAAGTCCCAATATGATCACCAGGTTGCTGCCAGTGTAACATTTATAACTATGAGTAAGCAGGGTGTGGTGCTATGTACTGTGATCCCAGCACTCAGGCTACCAAGCTGCATGCCAGCACCGTCACTCAACATACGAGTTCTGTACTCACTTACACGTTTCAAGAATCTCACCTGCTTCACTGCATAAAAAGAAAGCACAGCAAAACTGACTCTCTTGCCTAAAGAAGCACATCCTTTCTCAACAGAAACAGCTCCTCACTGAAGACACACACACAACCACCACTCTCACATTTATAATCAAGAATACTAATACACCACCCACAGAGTCTTTTCTGGATCAAAAGCTGAGAGCAGTGAATACTGAAGGGAAAATAGGGAACTTTGTAATTCTAACCAAGAAAAGTTTCTTTTTCCTTTTAGAAAATGAGTGTTTTAATTCAGAGCAAAGTGTTCATTACAATATGGACAGCAAAATTCCCTTCTGTTACCTGAGCATCCCATAGGCAAGAGTTGACCTAAGAGTTGTAGGTCCAAAATGTGTGATATTTCTGCGATGGAGACTCTCTTCTGTCAGTGCAATAGCAACAATGACTTCATTATCATGGATGTTCAGGAGAACCTACATCAAATTAGAAACAAATGAGAAAGTCAGAAAGTCAACAGTCTTCAAACTGCACCTACTAACAAGACCTTTTTTTTTTTTTTTTTTTGAAAAAAACAAAAAACAAACAGGGCCTTATCTAGCTGTGGTACTCCCCCCAAGTGCTTTAATCCTAGCACTTAGAAGGCAGAGGCAGGTGGATCTGGGTTCAAGGTCAACCTGGTCTACACAGTGAGTTCCAGTATAGCCAGGACTAGATAGACTGTTTCAAACAATAAATAAATAAATAAATGAATAAATAAATAAATAAATTTAAAAGAATAAAACAAACAGAGCCTTAAAGCAAAGATTGTCTTGAATTTCTTAGATAGGCTAGCTGGACTGAAACTCAAAATCCTCTTGCCTCTGCTCATAACACAAGAAAGAGATACATGTCTGCCTTATTAAGACTTTTTGAATTAAGATAAAAACAACAAAACAACTGTCTTATTCAGGGCTGGGTCTGAGGTGACTCAATGGAAAGAGTCCTTGCTTGGCAAGTATGAAGACCTGAGTTTATATCCCTGGAGCCCAAGTAAAAGCCAAGCATGGCTTGTTCATGCACCCACCACACAGAGAACTTTCTTTTTAGAAAATTTTTAAATTTTATTTTATATGCCTAAATGTTTTGCCTAAATATATATCTGTGCACCACATGCACACTCGGTGCCTATGGAAGCCAGAAAGGGATGTGTGATTCCTTGGAACTGACGTTACAAATTATTTCAAGGTACCTACATATGGGTGCTGGGAATTAAACTTGTATCCTCTGAAAGAGCAGCCAGTTCTTTTAACTGCTAAGCCATCTTGCCAGCCCATACAAACTTTCTGACTGAGTTATACTTTGCAAGTTTACTATACAGTATATAAAATTCATTTATTTATTTATTTAGTTTGTTTGTATGTGGCTTGGGTATGGGGATCAGAGGACAACTTCCACCATGCATTCTAGGAATTGAACTCAGGTCGGCAGCCAGTGGCAAATCTGTCTACCATGAGGCCAGAGGTATCTAAATCTTAAGTACATATATATTTCAGTGAGCTCTGACCTATATCAGTACCCTTTAGAAAGCTCCCTTTTGTCTCCTTCCTGGGGTGATCATTAATCTAACCACTACTCTTATAAGTTAATTGTATCATTTTTGGAATTAAGAAAAATAAAATAGTATATATACTATTTTCATTTAATTTTAAAATATTTTATTTATTTTACATTCTTTGTGTGTGTGTATATATATGTATACATATATACACACACACATATATATATATACACATACGAATATATACATATACATATGCTGGCTGTCAATAAGTTATCTCCCAGTTTTTATTATATGAACATATTTTGATGGTATAGATTTAAAATATGTATGTGTGGTTTCTTTTTTACCACTCTTTTTTTTCAATACGGGGTTTCTCTGTGTGACTCTGGC
The DNA here is from genome assembly GCF_011762505.2 of Arvicanthis niloticus. NCBI lineage: Eukaryota > Metazoa > Chordata > Mammalia > Rodentia > Muridae > Arvicanthis > Arvicanthis niloticus. Next base: position 51,261,913 of record NC_047666.1, on the reverse strand, counting down.
TATCTTGGAACTCACTCACTCTGTAGACCAGGTTGGCCTCAAACTCAGATTCATCTGCCTCTGTCTCCCAAATGCTGGGATTATAGGTGTGCATGACCACTGCCTAGGGAGGTGTGTATGTATTTTATTGTTTTAAGACAGGGTTTCACTGTGCCCTCTGGCTGGCATGGAACTCACTATGTAGACCAGGCTGGTCTTAAAATTAGAGATCTGACAGTCTCTGTCTCCTGAGCCTGGGATCCCAGGCATGTGCCACCACACTTGGCCTCCATATATTTTTTAAATTACTATTTTTTGGAAAACACTTCAAACACTTTTACAGTGGCCTCTCAAACATACCCTTTATCCAGAGCTGACACCATGTCACATACAATGTCTGATTATAACTACCTTTGTCCTAGTTTTCCTAACTTACAAATATTCTAAGAAGATAAAATGTTCCCCAGTATTCCCCCTAGAATCTCCTCATGGCCTTACCAAAGGCAGAGGTCAAGAGCTGACACTCCAACATGAAAGGCCCTGCCGTACACATCTTATTCACTCAGCCTCATTTCCTATAAAGCCCTGTGAGCTGGGACACAGAGACATCAGTTCACATAGGATGTGTCTTCTGTGCTACCTTGCAAATTTCTGGACATGGCTTTCGTTAGCCTCTTTCTTCTCACAGCTGTGTAAGACAATACAGAATGGGGAATTGTTCTCGTCTGACAATTTAAAAAAAAAAAAAAAAAAGTTACAAAGAGAGTGACATGCCCCAGATTTGAGTATCCCAAATGAAACAAAAATTGACTTCTTAGTAAAAATATCAACTGCTAAGGACCTAGATAAACCACCAGAAATTTAAAGAACTCCAATTACCATTATCAATGTAAGTCACCCAGTAGTCACAAGGATAATCAAGCTAACCAGCCTCTAGATGAGGGTTAGCCCTAAAACCCAGACACAGGGTTCTGAAAATTATATTCTACTATTGTTTAGTAGCAGAACTCTCCAACTAAGATAGAAGTTTATTTTAGGTAAAGTTACAATCTAGAAGTTCATATAATATAGAAAAATACTAGATTAGAAATGAGAAGACTGGGGATATAGCTTAGAAATAGAATGTTGGTCCAAAGTTGTGGGTATGAGTGAGTCCAGCACCGAAATTTGAAGGAAAAAAAAAAAGTGCTTACTTGTGCTGGACATGGTGATGCCAAGGTCAGAGACACAAAGAGAAACAGAGCACACCTGAGGGTTTCGCAAGACAGTCTCTTCTCTACATAGCCCTGGCTGTTCTGGAACTCAGGATGTAAGCCAGACTTGCCTTAACAAGAGATCCTCTGCCTCTGAGTGCTAGGATTAAAAGCATGTGCCACCACTACTCGAGTTCTGACAGCATCTATGCATTGAGCACTTACCATATACCAACATATTATACCAAACACTTGAAACCAGTTCATTTGCTTTCCATAGTACAGAACATAAAAGTATATACTATTATCGGCTCCATTTGAAACAAGGGCTCAAAAAGACAATCTTGTCCAATTCTAGAGAGTTACTGAGTAAAAATTTCAATCAATACCTATCAGTCTATCTCCACGGGTCATGCTATTCCTAACATTCTCCTAGCTTTACTGCTACTGTTTAACGGCCCTTGTGCTACGTTTGTCTGGAAATTTTACAAATGTATGAGAACTTTTTTGTGGGTGACTTTTGTGGGTGACTGTGCATAAGTCACAAGTTTACATTACCTTTCTACCATTCTACCTTATTTCTGAAACAGAGTCTCTCACTGAACCTGGGTCTTGCTGTTTCAGCTGGTCTGCCCAACAAGCTCCAGGGCACTGCCTGTCTCTAACTATCAGTGCGAGGGTTACCATGCATACATCTGCCCTGGCTTTTATGTGGATGCCAAGAATCTGAACTCAAGTTCTCATGCTTGCTCAGCAAACTTTACCCACTGAGCCATCTCCCCAGCCACATTACAGATCTTCTTAATCATTAAAAGGTAATACCCACCTCTACATCAAAGTTGGTCATATCAGCCTTCCACTTAAAGTACTCTTGAATAGCACCCCCAAAATCTCTTGCAGCCTCATTGGAGGTAAAGCAGTGTTTCTCTCCTGCTCTGTTGCAGGTGACTCTAAACTTCTGTACTTGTGGTTCAGTTTCTTCTCTTAAGCTTTGACCAGTTTCATCTTTGGAAGATGCCAAGACATCACCTACTAAGGTTGATATCTCTTCTTTGATGGCTGGATTTTCATAATAGTCCAAGATATGTGACTCTGAAGTGCTGCTGGCATGCTTTTTCTTACCGTCTTTCTCATCTGCTTTGTCTCCTTGTCCACAGTCAGCCTTCTCTTTATCTGCACTCTGATTTGCCTTTCTGCGCTTTGCTTTCTTCTTCTTGAAAGTGGTGTTAATTTGCCAGACTTTTAAAGGGTCTGACCATGGGAGTTTTCCAGCCAGTTCTTCAAAGTCTCTTAGAACTTCTTCCTGCAAATGATGGAGAATGAAACCATTTTGTTTCTCATCATTTTAACCGAACAAATAAGTGCCTACTTTCTTTGTAGAAACTCTGGTCCTTATGATGGGGATGGTGGGAGAGTACAGACCAAAGGATAAACAAAATAATACCTGCAATGAAGAAAATTCCAGTTTTAATGGTATATAGACATTACGATGCTAAAGAATAGAGCAGAGGGCAGAGCAGATGCGCAACACTGGGAAACTACCTAGGAGGGGAAGCAGGTGGACAAAAGGCAGCACACAGAAAGAAGACAACACGTCTAAATGAATTCCTTTGAGATCTTCTGAATTCGGGCAAAAACTGTAAGAAGTTTAAAAATGTCATCTGTCCAGATCTTAAATAGTATGATTAATTTTTTGTTTTGTTTGAGATAGGGTCTTTTCAATATAGCCCCATCTGTCCTGGAAATCATTTATAGACCAGGCTGGCCCAGAACTCACAGACCTGCCTCTGCCTCCTGAATGCTGAGATTAAAGGCATGTACCACCTGGCTTGCAAGATTATCTTTTTTAAAAGTAAGTTTGGTGGTGCTGCCCTGTGCAGTTCTTCCCTTCCACTTGGACATTATTTACAGTACTAAGTATGGTCTACGAGGCTTATGCACTTGTTACTAGCAAGGCCACTCCTGTAAGTCCATGGTAAAAAGACCTTAACTACCTTGACCTTTGCTATAGGGCCCACACCTACAACAGCAGAGGCATATAAAGGGTGGTTAATATACAGCTGCCAGGCTAGGTTTATTGGCACAAGCTTATAATCCCAGTTTCTAAGGAACCTAAGGCAAGGTCACAGTTCAGAACTACAGAGTGGGCTCAGAGACAACCTAGATAACATATTAACACCATAATAAAAAGAAGGAGGGCCTGGGATAGAACTCAGTGATACAGTGCGTGGGTCCTAAATTCAACTACTAGTACTCCAAAAGTAAACAACAAAGACACAGTTAATGGACAGTGTGGTTCAATATGTAAATGTGAAGTTCGAAGGACTGCTATCTACAGAGCAAGCACTAGCCGAACAGAGCTATACAATGTATAAAACATCTACAGTATAGATGGTTAAATGAGGTAAAGATCAAGAAGCCAGGTGTGGTGGTGCACACCTTTACTTCCAAACAGAAACAGATGGATCTCTGTGAGCTTGAGGTAGCATGGTCTACAAAGAGAGTTCCAGGCCAGGTGTGAATGCAGTGAGATTCTGTTTCAAAAGAAAACAAACCTTTAGGAAACTAAAAACTCAAGTTTCTCTGTCACATCAGCCACATTTACCCCCTAATCTAGCACTCAGCTAGATAACTTCACTTCTTCAAAGTATCTTTATCTATAGTTCACTGACAAAAGTTACGTGTGCTTTGCTTGATGAATAACTCTATGGTCTCCAATGCCATGAGGCCAGGGAGGAAGTAATGGTTATAACAATTCACTCAGTGGATTGAAAATTATACTTCAATAAAACAATAAACAAAAGACAAAGGAAGGAGGAAAAAGACCTGTTTATCCCCAGTCAGTCCAAGGACAGCTCTTCCTCATGGTCTCACCCAAGAGAAACTACCTCATCCCAAAATTCCAAAGTTCAAAACTTTATCAACACAGAAATTACAAAATAAACAAAAGAATGCAGGGGAAGGAAACACTGGTAGGAAAGAATACTCACAAGAAAACTAGCCCTAGAACACTGTTAAAAAAAAATATGATTTAAAGGCAAAACAAAAAAACAAAAGACAGTGACATCAAAAATATGAGACAATGTCTAGTAAATAAGGCCTCATAGCAGACTTGGCAAAGATGAAATGCGGTGAGTCACCAGGAGATGGAGTTGACAGAGTTTAAAGAAAACGTAAAGTAAATAAATAAGTTTAGGGAGCTAAGCAGATGGTGCGGTTGGTAACACCATTATTGCACAAGTCTGAGAACCTGAGTTCAATTCCTCAGCACCCATTTTAAAAAGCAGGAATGTGTGTGTGCCTCAGATCCTGGTGCTGGGACAGGGGAGACAGGAAAAAGAACCCTGAAGTTTTCTCACCAACCAGCCTAGGTGACAGTGAGTTTTAGGGTTACTGAGAAACCCTATCTTAAAACAATAAGGTGGAAGGGGCTAGAAAATGACTCTGGGATTAAGGCTACTTATTGCTCCTGCAGAGGACCCAATTTTGGACCCCATCACCCACATGTGGTTTACAATATCCCTAACTTCAGTTCTAGGGGCTACAGCTCCCTTAGTACACCAGGTACATGCACACGTATACACACAGACAAAATACCCATACATTTAAAAAAATCTAAAAATGAGAATAAGATGGGGTATGAGTGCTCACGTATAAATACCAGTGAAAACACAGGGAAACCAATAGTTACAGAAGCCTGCTGAAACACAGAAAAGGATGTGGAAAAAGCAAATAGCAAGGCAATGAGCAAAAAAGTTAAAAAAAAAAAAAATGAAAAGAAAATGATAAATAGGGAAAATAGTTAACATGTACCTATTTACCTAAGAGATTTCAAATTTATAATAATTCAAGGTATTTTCCAGAAAACAACTGGACTGACATGTCCTGATAAGAAATTATCAATAATAAAAGACACTTAAACTTAAAAGACTGGAGGTTTGCTTGTTTTTTGGTCATCACATACCAAAAAAAAAAAAAAAAAAAAAAAAAAAAAATCTGAAAGCAACAATAAGGGAGAAATATTCAGTAAGATGGACTCAAATGAACAGATGACTATGTTCTTTCTAGACAGGGAGACTAGTTCTTTACTAGTCTGCTACATCTACTGACAGAGCATACAGACATCTCTCAACTCATGCCATTAAAAAATAACAAGAGCCAGCCAGACATATGGCTCATGCTCACAATCCTAAGAGGATCTCTTCAGACTCAAGCCTAGCCTGGGCTACAGAGTAAAACAAGCAAACTGCAAATGACACGAAGTCCTTTTCCATTTGGCTTTAAGACTAAAATAAAAACAAAGTGTGGGTTATGACTATGAAACAGAAGCAAAGTTACACATTAGCACATAATAGGAAAGAGAAGTAACTTAAGAATGCTGTAGTCCTCATCTCTTATACTTACAGGTCAGAGTGTAGAAGTAAAAGTTGATAAAGAATATTTAAAGGGCCAACACTAAAAAAAGTCAATAAAATCAGAAGGCAGAATGGAAATAAGGAAAAAAAATGACAATTTCATCTACAATGATAGCAGATATAAAAAAAAATATAAAATAGTAGGTTAGGTAGATAATACCAAGTTGTATTTATAAAGCTAATAGCTGTAGATATATGTATATGTGTGTATATGTTATATATAATATATATTTTATATACACATATATGAAAGTTATAAACTATTTAAAAAAAAAGCAAAGCACAAGAGTCATATGTGTTAGTTCAGACCTTCAATCCCAGGATGCAGAAGGCAGATGGATTTTAGTAAATCTGAATCCAGTTTATTCTACACAGTGAATTTTACAACAGTAAGTCTGCACAGGGTCTGCATAGTGAGATCCTGTCAAAAACAAACAAACAAACAAACAAACAACACTCCCCCCCAAAAAAACCCTTAAAACTCCAAAAGAGAAAACATAGTGCATGAGAAGTCGTTATATAAAGAGATGTTTGAAAGAAAAGAATGCATGATAGAAGTATGACAAAACTAAGACCAAACAAACAGGAAACCACCCTGAAATGCCCCCTAAAACATAGCAAAAACCAAACAAATAAAAAAACAAGACCAACCAAACTTTACCCATTATTTTATATGTTAATTTAGTAAAAAACAAAATTAAGTTTGTATTATACATGTGCATACTTATAAAAAAATAAGTAAAAATAAGATTTCACTGGGGGTGTGTGCAATTTACACTCATAACCTGAAGTGTTTAACAATTTTTCATAGTTAAGATACAGGAATTTGCTTTACATAGACTTGAAATTTTATCTTAGACTCTACTCTTTCCTTTGAAACTTTTATAAAAAATGTTGTCTGAGTGTGTGGTATATGCACATGTTGGTGTGTATACATTTGTGTAAATCCAAGTGCAAATATGACAGCCAGAGGTCAAAGTTAGTGTCTTATCCTGATTGCTTTGCATCTCACTTTTTCTTTTTTTTGAGACAAAGTTTTTGGGTTTTTTTTTTTTTTTTTTTTTTTTGGTTTTTGTTTTTTCAAGACAAGGGTTTCTCTGTGTAGCCCTGGCTGTCCTGGAACTCACTCTGTAGACCAGGCTGGCCTCGAACTCAGAAATCCGCCTGCCTCTGCCTCCCAAGTGTTGGGATTAAAGTGCTGGGATTAAAGTGCTGGGTGGGGTGCACCACCACCGCCGGCTGAGACAAAGTTTCTTTGTGTAGTGTGCTGCCTGTCCTAGAACTCACTCTGTAGCCCAGGCTGGCCTCTAACTCAGAGATCCTCCTGCTTCTGCTTCACAGTGCTGGGATCAAAGGTGTGAACCACCATTGCCAGGCTGGACTCACCTTCTGAGCCAAGAATTCTGGCTAGGTGATGGTAGTGGCACCTGCCTTTAATCCCAGCACTCAAAGGCAGCCAGAGATTTGATGTTGAGGACAGTCCAGTCCACAGGACAGCCAAGGCTACACAGAGAAATCATGTCTCAAACCAACAACAAAACAAAGAGACAAGACCTATCACTCAACCTGGAACTCATTCAGTTAGGCTGTCTCCTCTATTCCCTTAGTGATAAAGTTACACCTTACACTGCCTGCCCTCAGCTTTTTTTGCTGATGCTAGGGACTGAACTCAAATCTTGGTGCTTGTGCAACAGGAAATAGAAGATTACCATCCTTCCTCTGCCTTCAAAACCTGTTTTACAGTGATTTCTAAGGAAACTTTAAAAGATTAACTCATGTAGACTTAAAGTTCATCAAATTTACCTCTAATTTATTAGAGATCAGAACTGCCTCAACTGTACAAATTTTAAGATGAGCTGGGGGGGTAGGGATGGGGTGAGGCTACACACACCTTTAATCCCAGTACTCAGGAAGCAGAGACAGGCAAAGCTCTGTGAGCTCGAGGACAGCTTAGTTTACAGAGCAAGTTCCAGGACAGTCAGGGAGCTACATGGAGAAATCCAGTATCAAAAGAACAAAACAAAACAACAAAAAATTAAGATGACAAAAATCCAAGAATTTAATAATGTCTGGTAATTTAAATGCAAGAGAATTTAAGATAGGATGTCCAATAACATTTATTCATACATAAAACTGACCTTCAAAATTCCCAAATACTTAGCAGTGTAACTTTTCAAAAGACTGCCTCTAAAATTGTTTTAGGTATCATTCAGTTGGTAGTAACTGCCAGAAATCTCAGGAGTTGAGCCTGGGTATATAGTTCAGTGGGAGTGCTCACTTAGGATGCAAAGGTCAAGGGTTCAAAACACCAGGACATTGCTAAGGGAAAAAAAATGAGTCTGAAGGATTATAATTCTAATGGTTCTAATGTTGAAAGTTATTTTTATAGGCAATACAACTTTTAGCTATTTTCAATGGATATTCTTTTAGAGCTGTTTGAATTTTTGGTAAGCTATGTGTTCTGTTAGCCTTTTAGTTACTGTTAAATTTTTTTACTAGGATCTAATGAAGAAAGTTCTCTATCACTTAAGCCCCTGATCCCAGATCAGTTTGACTGATCTGGGGATACTTTGGCTTTCTAAAATAATCTGGAAAATTAATAAAGAACAGAGAATTAGACAGCATACCAGAGTTCTTTTAAGAAAGATTAGCTCTAAATTAGACATTAATATAATAAGCACTTGATTCTGGAAACTTGGCCAGAAAAAGATATAAGAAAAAAAACCTAAAGTGTTACCAAATTCTGTTTGCAACCTTTCAATTTAAACAGCAGCTGAATATTTAGGACTCGGATGATAAATACAGGCTGGAGACAAAGCTGTTGTCCCAACAAATGAAGGGGTATTAAATGTTGCTTTGGCTTCATTCTAAAACATGAAGCTAACACAGGACAAAAGAAAACTGGGGAGGGAGTGCTATTTGTGTTCTCTGTCTTTTGTTCACATCTTGGAAGCAATTCTCATTTCAAACCACATGTCCTATACCATGTGTACTATCCACTGAGCTAATCTAAGACCTTTTCCCTATAACTTCTGGTTTTTTCTTTAACAGTGAGCTTTAAAAGCAGCTTCTGGGATGGGCTCTAAAGAGATTTCTGGATTTCAGTGAAAAGGCTTACTGTGATCACATGCTTGACTCTTGTTTTATTTTCAACATTGTAAACAAATAAACCAATAGCAAGGCTAAGTGACAGTGTGACAAGCAGGTAGTACACTGCAGAGAACAGCTCTCTGGGAAAGACCATGCTTGGAATTACTCACCTTTGTAGCTTTGAACTGGTAATCTTTAAACTCCTGAACAACCACAAACAAGTTATCAACTGATCTCAGACAATGAACCTAGGGAGGAAAAACAAACGTTAGAAACAAACTTCTGAAAATATTTTTGAATTAACAGACAAGCTATCTATAGTTAAATATTTAAAAGAAAGTAAGTACAAAAATGGTTCATTTTTATCTTTTTGAGATAGGGTCTTGCTATGTTGCTCTGGGTTGCCTCAAACTTACAATTCCCCTGACTCAGTCTCCCCAGTACTGACATTACAGGAGTAAGCTACCATGTCTAACTAAGTAAAATAGTTTTAAAGCAGTACCTCATGTCTGTATTTTATATTTAAAAATGTTCCCATCCTGAGTGTTCCATTTCTTTGGTTACCCACCAATTCCTGCTTTTCCCAGGAAAAGGGCCACTGAGATAAAAGTATAACAGTTTGAAATGTCATACAGGCAACAACATTGGTTTAGAGAGGGGGAAAATATAAAGACAAAATGTTCCCATCCTGAGTCCATTTATTTGGTTACCCATGGATTCCCGCTCTTCCGAACAGAAAGGGCCACTGAGATAAAAGTGTACAGTGCGAAATGTCATGTAGGCAATGACACTGGCCTGGAGAAGGGATAGAGGGGAACACAAGTGGGACTTCATCATTCTGCTCTCCTTTCTTTTGGTTGTATACTTCAGGGGCAAAGATGATGGATCTTGAAACAGATATACCAGAACATGCCTACAATCCCAGCTTTCTGAAGGTACAGCATGCTCAGCTGTATAGTGAAATTTAGACTAACTTAGCTATATCAGACTTTGTCTCAACCTCCTTTTCTTCTTAAACCTAAGGATTGATGACAACAGTACCCAATCTTCACAAAACTGTGAACCCAAACTTCACAAAAATACTTGCTTACTAACAAATACCCCAAGTATTTTGTGGGCACCTACTATATGTTATATACTAGTAGCTTGGGATACACTAGCAAGACAAAAACAAAACCTAAAGAATCTCCAGATGTCACCTGTGTGGTAATGAGAAATTTAGTAGCTTTTATTTCAATGGGATGGCAGTTTGCTAACCTCTGCTTCTCATCTGTAATCATGTATAATTACTTTTGATCAAGAATGTCTTTGAAGGGGCTAGAGAAATGGCTCAGTGGTTAAGAGCACTGACTGCTTTTCCAGAGGACCCAGGTTCAGTCCCCAGCACCTACATTGCAACTCACAATTGTCCGTAATTCCAGTCCAGGGGATCTGATTCCCTCACACAGACATACATGCAGGCAAACACCAATGCACATAAAATAAGAATAAAAATCTTCTAAAAAACAATGTCTTTGACACTGATGAAAAGAAAAACCTCAGCTTTTCTACATACCCAAACTTTTGCTAAAGTAAATTTACGTGTCATAAATATTGGTACATATTTCATTTCGGTCAAGAAATCATCAAGAAATGCTATGATCACTTCTAAACCATAGTCAACTAATGCTAAAATGTACTAAACTGGATATACATTATAAAGACATTATAAACACCAATATAGTAAACTAGTCAATTTCACAAATCAGTACACAACAGAAAATGCAGATACTTTAAGCAGAACAAAGTAAAGGATTCCAAAGGAGGTGGTCTATAAACCAGAAAAGTAATCATAAAATAACCAAGTTAAAAGACTAATTTAAATATTGTTTCGTTCAAACCTGAGCCAGACTTTCCACTGCAATATCAAAATATATCTTGCCCCGATCTTTGCTGATTCTGCAAGATGACTTCAATTTCTCTCTCACTTCATCTGCAGCTGTTTGTTCAAAGCCAGTAGGTACAGTGGCCCCAATAGTGACTTGGAGATGCTCAGACTCACTTCTGACACCCCTTTCTGTCACAGGCACAGGGTTCTTGTCCTCATCAAAGTTCATATCCAGGTGCTCACTGGTAGCTTCTTGAGTGTCAGACATGATCGAAATGTTTCTAAAAGGCCTAACAGTCTCTAAAGGCAATACAGAAAAGTAAAAGGAAAATAATTCAGTCTCTTTTCATATTTCAATGTACGTACCAGAGTTAAAATTGTCATATAAATAAGGGCATGGATTACAGGCAGTGAAACATGATTAAACAAGCAATATACAGGCTCATCAGGAGAAAAGACAAGCCAAGAGTATTTCCACCAAATGCAATACTTGGCTTAGGGTCATCTGTGTTGGTAAGCACCGTTTTATACTTGCAAACATAAAAACAGAAGCTCCTATATTGTCCTTTCAGCTTAGCAGTTCAGAACATGTGAGGCTGTGGTGGTTCAAAGTTATGAATTCTTGCCTCCTTCACTCACAGGTCCAAATGACCCTAAAGCAAGTTAATCCTGTCTAGTTTCGAACTGGAAACTAAATATATCCCTCTTTCCCAAAGTTGGAAGGTTTTAATGCGAATAATACAATTCTGGACTAATGATCAAAACTTTTAGTGTGAGAGTGAGGTATCTATTTTCTGCCGTATAGTCAAGTGGGCAGTGAATTAAAGATTAACTCAACTTCCACTATCTAAACAATTACAAGGATCTGAAAGCCCACTACATGGTGACGCTGAGATCCAATGATGTGCATCCAGAGATCTTAGAAATATCGGAAGCTAGTAAAACAGACTTCCTGTGGGAGTTTTTGTGTAGGTTGAAGGGGCTGGATAGATGTTAAGGTGATGGAGGCTCCACGCCGTGATGGAAGCGTTGTGACTTAAGCTAACATCTTCCCTGTCCTTATGCTGTGCCAAGGACAGGCCACAAAGGTTAACGCGGTCACACTATGTCACTGTTCGCCACTGTGAATAGAACTCCTACAGACAGGTTGCAGAGTTTTGAAGGGTTGCTCCGACTGGAGGGAGATGTGTCTCTCACTCCCAACCTCTGTGAGGCCCTGAGAGAGGCCAGACGCTCCGTCCTAGCACCGACCTACACAAAGCCGCCACTGACCTCCCTCCGTCTGACCCACCCGGCCACTCTCACCCGCGGCCAGTTACCCGTTGCAAACACAGACGCTTCCGGTCGCCGCACCTGCGGGCTCGGCGCGCTCAGAGCACGCCGCCGGAAGCCGAGTTGTCACCCCGGAAACGGAAGTCAGGTCTTGGGGGGGGTCACGGTGCTCCCGCGCTCGGGGTGGGCGAGTGTGCGCGTAAAGCTGTGCGCAGTTGTTTGCACTGTGACCCGGAATAGGAAGAACTGCCGACCGGTCACCTGGCCGGAGGTAACCTCTGTGGAGGGCGTTCTCCTAGCGAGCGCTGCATCAGTTCAGTTGTTTTATTCTTTTTGCCTTAAGTATCGAGCATTTGGATGAGACTGGGACTTGATTCCAGTTTTAAAGCCAGAGAAACCCAGTCTAAAGAGATTCTTTCCCCCACCCCCCATTTCCAAAGTCTTGTACAACACTTTTTACTTGGAATTATTTTTGAGATGGACGTCTCACTGTGTAGTCCTGACTGGCCTGCTCGCTTTGTCGACTGTTCTGCCCTGGAAATCACAGATAGCCACTGTCTCTGCCTCCGGAATGCTGGGATTACAGGTGTGTGCCACCATGCCCGGCTTAGTTTCTTCAAGAGCCAACGAGCTGGGCTGTTACTAGAGAATAGCCCAGAGTCTGAGGTTTTCAGACCGCTTTTTTATGTTGACTGTTATTACACTATTATTTCGTGTTTTTCTTTATATTCCAGAGGTTACATTTCATATATTTTAGTTACATTTATTTCATGTGTGTGTGGAGGGAGATTGCGTGCCACACTTGAGGTCAGAAGCAACCCACTTATGACGTCTCACCAACCCCAAATGTAACATTTTAAAAGAGGAAGCTTTGGGACCAGCCAATATAATATAAAGTAGTATTGAGTATTGTAGTTTAGTTTTTTAAAAAAAAGGTCTGACTTAGACGGTCCAGCAGGTAAAAGGTGTCTGCCATCAAGCTTGACCATCTGAATTCCATCCCCAGGACCCACGTTGTGGAAGGAGAGAACAGAGTCCCACAGGTTACCCTCTGACTTCCACAAGAGTGCCATGAGAGCCTTACCTCCATAAATAAGTGTTTAGGGCTGGGCTGGGGTTGGAAAGCCAAGTGATGGGTGTAACATTTTATCCCACCTTTAATCCCAGCACTTGGGAGGCAGAAGCAGGTGAATCTCAGAGTTCAAGGCCAGCCTGGTCTACAGAGTGAGTTCCAGGACAACCAGGGCTACACAGAGAAATACTGTCTCAAAAAACAAAACAACAACAATGACACACACACACAAAAGTAAAGAGCACTTGAAAGCATAGTGTAGACCTCTCAAAAAAAGAGCAAGCTTTATTACAGACAGTGTTAGCATGGATTTTAAGCCTAGGAACTAAGAATAACAAATCATAGTGGCTCTGAAGTTACATCAAATGGAAAAGAAAGCTTTTTCCTTTATTTTCTCATGAATGAGACTATAGGGTGCTTCAGAAGTACCTTGGATGGGATTACAATCTGATAAAATAGAAGCCACTAGGGTTGTACAGGACATCATGCCCTTTACTAAACGGAGTTTCTGATGGGAGTTCTAGAAAATTGTAGGTTCAGAGATGGAAAAGGAGGAAGGTCTCAAGCAGTTGCTAAGTGTTTTGGGATATGACTCTCAACTGTTGAGAGAGGCTCCTTTCTCAGGTCCTCATAATTTCTCTTTCATCCTGCTTCACACAGGACTTGCATCAGAGCTTTTGGAAAAGGTACACAAATGACCAATAGAAGTACATGAATCAGTGGCCACTGCCACCAATCATTAGGGAGATTAACACTAACTTTATGATAACTATTCAAATGGCAAGATTGAATAGCAAAAGTCATCTCTCATGTTACAGGAAGGATGTGGAGCGATGAAATCTTGCTGCTGACAATGCAAAATGTTACAGCCACGTTAGAATTCAGTTTAGCTTTTCTGAAAAAGATGTAACATACATTCACCATATTGCCCATTCTATCAGCAAGCGTATACTCAGAAGTGGAAACATGTTCAAACAAGAAGTTGTTCACAAACATAGTTCATATAGCCCCCAACTAGAAACAACACTATCTATGTGGTGTATGCACAACAGGTTAATATTTAGTCATTAAAAAGTACTGTTGAAACATTTTTTATTTTGTGGTGCCTGATAGCAAACCCAGTGCTTTACATGAGCAAGGTAAGAACCCTACCATAAGCTACCTCATAAAAAGTACTGAAGCACAGGTATGCTACAATATGGACAAACCTGGGTGACATGAAAGAAGCAAGATGCAAAAGACCACATATAGGCCTGTGATGTAGCTCAGTGATAATGACCTTTTTATCTTAGCATGTGAGAAGCTGTAGGTCCAATCTCCAGTCACACACACACACACACACACACACACACACACACACAGTGAGAGAAAGAGAGAGAGAGAGAGCACAAACAGACAACACCCCACAGATTACGATTCCACTTATATTCAGTGTCTAGAAAAGGTGACTATGTAGAGTCAGAAAGCTTAGGTTAGAAGGAATTGGGGTGATAGGTAAAGGTAATTGACTTTTCAGGGAATGTGAATGTTCTGTAGTTAGGTAGTAATGATAAATTACACACCATTCTAAATGTACTAAGAAACACTGAATTATACACTCTAATAAAATTGCCAGTTTTATGTAAATTTTATCTTGGTGGAGGAAGCTTTGGATCTTAAGGGAGACTGATTTATAGTTTCTTCATCTGCAAAATCATACTTCCCTCCTAGACTTGTTGGGAGAAGTAAATGAGATTAACACACTGCCAGCCACTTGATAAATAGATGGCATTCAACAGTAGCTGGTGATATGGCTGGCATGTGGGGGTCCCAGCCACCAAGGCTCATAATCTGAGTTCTAGCCTCTGGACTTATATGGCATGGGGGAGAGAACCAACTTTTACAGGTTGTCCTCTAACCTCCAGTGCTGATGGAGTTATGACATGTGTGCACACCTGTACACACACAAAGTCATGAAAAAAATCAGTGTAAATAAGATTATTAAATTCTGGTCAACTACTATTCTGTATAAAAAGGTTTATGTTGTTTATTTTTTCTAAAAATGTATTTGTTTGCTTATTTATTTTTATCTTAGGATTGTAAAAGGCTTTTAATAGGTTGTGAATATAGAGCTTCCCATTCCCCAGTTGTGAAGATAAATGGCCAGGTGGTAGAGACAACTCAGCACTAACAGAGACCTTCTTAACATACTGAAGCATTAAAATACTGAAGAGACATTCTCTGGGTCTCATTTAGTGCCATCTTGTGTGTATCTAATGTGTGTCTTTATACTGTCTAATTAGGTTCCACCAGTCATATGTTGGGCATGTCAATTTAGGCAACAATATATTGACCATTTATTATATGTCAGACATATTTTTAGGTTCTGGGTATACAACAGTGGAGAGCAAGGGAGAGATCCTTGGGTGTCTGCAATATATTCTAATGAGAAAAACATCATAATAAACAATATGTAGTAATAACATTTTTTGAGGATCAATATTATTAAGAAAAACTATCTAGTTGGAGTGTTAGAGATATAGGGAAGAATTCAATGTTATACTAGCGGTACAGGAAAGGCCTCTTTGATAAGGTCACAGAGCAGAGTCTGGAGGAAGACAGCAGGTTGTTTAGCAATCTGGAAGAAGAGTATTCCAGAGCAGGTTCACAGTGTACAATCGATCTAGGATTAACTAAGAGGCCCATTAGGCTGTTAGGCTGAGGAAAATGAAGGAGTCAAATGTAAGCTGAAATGACCAATGTTCTACAAATTCTCACCATGCCTTACAGTTAAAAGCATACCATTCTGGGGCTAGAAAGGACTACTTGCTGCTATTATGGAACCAGAGATCAGTTTCCAGACCAACACTGGATGGCTCATGAGTCACTCACAGCTCCAAGGGACCTGATACAGTCTCCTGGTCTCCATACACAGTCACATATATTACACACACACATGGATATACACACATAAAAAAATAAATTCTAAAAATTCACTGCTTTGGAACTGGGAGTGTAGCTCAGTTGGCAAAGTGTTTGCTTTGTATGCCAACTAGAGTTCATCTCCAGTATGTGGTGACGGTGCAGGTTTGTAATCCTAACACTTGGGAGAAAGAGGTTCAAGGTCATCCTCAGCTCCCTGACAAGTGTGAGGCCAACCTGAACTACCTGATACCTTGTTTCAAACCTAAAAAGCAAACGACAAAAAACTACCACTCTGGAGCCTGTATGAAAGCAGTAACGACCATTTCTGTGGTTCAAGTAAGAGGAGGTGCTACTTAAACTTTAGTGTTAGGGTTGGATATTGTGAGAGGTGTCAAGTTCTGATATATTCAGAAGGAATAGCAGTCACTGCTGATAGACTGGATGTGGTTTTCAAAAGAAGATAAAAAAGGAAGTGTGTGGCCAGGCCGAACAAACTTGCTGCTGTAGATCAACCACATTCTGCCGATAGGTGCGAATGCTAAGAAGCTCGTACCAAAGTGCCACCAATGAAACCAACAGCATACTTTATCTCTAGTCCAGCTTATTAGAAAGATGAACATAATTTTAGTTTGTAGCATAAATAACCTGAATTTATGCTGTGAAAATATTGACTGAATGTATCCTTAGTAGAAAATGCCTATTTTGAATAAGTTGCATGTATGTACGAAAACTGTCACCTCTAATTTGTAACTCACAGTAGTGGTTCTATTAAGTTAAAGTCATCTCCAAGTAAACAAGCACATCTTTAAATGTTTTACATCTCTCTCTCTCTCTCTCTCTCTCTCTCTCTCTCTCTCTCTCTCTCTCTGTGTGTGTGTGTGTGTGTGTGTGTGTGTGCCTTTTCTTTTTCTTTTCTATTTACTTATTGTCAGTACTAGACTTTGAGTCCAGGTTCTCATATATGCTCTGCCATTGAGCTACTTCTCTGCTCCAGGATATTTGGTCACGCTGTAAACCCCAAGATTGTGTTGTTTGCTGGGAAAACTTTCTAGTTGTGGTGTGGCTTAGTCCTTAGCTTTAATCCCTTTGGCTGGAATACAGACATGCCCTTAGTACACACCTTGAATCCCAAAGGATGAAGTAAAATTAGTTTGCAGAAGGAAGCAGCCATATTTGAAAGTGATGTTAATTGAGTGGCAGACAGTGATGAATCAGAGAAAGATTTGACAGAATAGGATATCCCCAACTCTCGAAAGAAGAGAGGAAAAAGAGCTATTTAAGAAATCAGCCCAGAGAAAGGAGGAGGCAGTTTTACAAGTT
Source organism: Arvicanthis niloticus (assembly GCF_011762505.2). Taxonomy (NCBI): domain Eukaryota; kingdom Metazoa; phylum Chordata; class Mammalia; order Rodentia; family Muridae; genus Arvicanthis; species Arvicanthis niloticus. Next base: position 51,244,801 of record NC_047666.1, on the reverse strand, counting down.
TCTACACCGGGAGATTTTTACAGAGACAGGTTGAAGAGAGAACAAACTAGGCACAGGTTAAGACTGAGTGAACCAGGGAACAAGGAACTGGAAGAGTAGAACAGATTGCCAGAGTTAGTATGAGGCCAAGCAGAACAATTCAAGAGAAGCTGAGAGAAGTTGGATTGGATTAGTCATCTTGGAGAGGAGTTTGAGCCAGAACAGCTGAGTTGAACTAGCCAGTCAGAGATCAGAAAGAACAAGAAAGGGTGAGTTTATTCAGTAGCAGCAAGTCTTAGATGCTGAAAACATTCTAGGCCTAGATTAAGATTGTACAGAGGCTAGAAGCTTCCAGGAGTAGGCCCAGGATAGCAGATAGAGGCAGTAAGTCTCAGAGACAACAATTTCTTCAGGCAAATAAAAGTTATTTTATACCAGCCCGTTCTTTAAGTAATTTATTATTATTGTCAGAGAGAGAGGTCAAGGTCGGGTTTCTCCTTCCGCTATTGTGCAGGTTCTAGGGATTGAACTCATGTTACTAGATTTGCTTGGCAAGCACTCTGCCCCATAAGCCATCTTACCAGCCCTTCATCTATTCTATCATGATGATGATGACGATGACGATAATGGTGAAGGTAGTGATGATGTGTGTATGCATGTTATGGCTTGTTTGGAAGCCTGAGGGTCATTTCGTAGAGTTGGTTCATTTCACCTGTACATGAATTCCAGGGATTGATCTCAGATTGTGAAGCTTGAGTAGCAAGGACTTTAGCTTCCAAGCTATCTCACACCCCCCAGCCCATCCTTAAGACAAAGCAAGGCGGTGGTTAGAAAATCACAGGGTGCCGGGCGGTGGTGGCGCATGCCTTTAATCCCAGCACTTGGGAGGCAGAGGCAGGCGGATTTCTGAATTCGAGGCCAGCCTGGTCTACAGAGTGAGTTCCAGGATAGCCAGGGCTACACAGAGAAACCCTGTCTCGAAAAACCAAGAAAAAAAAAAAAGAAAAAAAAAAAAAAAAGGAAAATCACACGGCACAGCTACTGTATTGCCTAGTGACTATATCTCTGGTGTAGACACAAGAATTACCAGCTCTTTGTGTTTTCAGGGTTTGTTGTTGTTTGGTTGGGTGGTTTTAGTTTAGTTTTGTTTTCTGATTGCCTTCATGCCTCCAAATAACTTTTCCTTGCTTATGAATACTATTCCTTGCTGTTTTTGATTTTTCTATATTTTCTATGGATTGTGCTGTGGTACCTAAGTTGGCTTTAACTTTTCCTTTATCCTAATTTGCCTCTCTCTTCTGTCCTTACAGCTACAGCCCCCAAGAGTTTGTATCTTAATGTTGCATTTAACTTTAAGTGATAAATATATATTAAAAACCTGTTTATTTATTTTTACAGTCTCATTTAGTAGCACTGGTTGGCCGAGAACTCATGATCTTCTTGCTTCTGTCTCCCAAGTAATAGAATTACAAGTGTGAACTACCACACCTAGCTGTATGTCTCCTCTTGTCAACTGTCTACCACAGTTCTTCCCGTCCTCCCTGCTGTAAGGCGAGGGCTTTATTAGCATTCTTGGCCTTCGCTCCACATCTCCTCCCTCCTCTGTCCCTCCTAGTCCATTTTGTTAAGGGATCCCACCTGGCAGGTTGGATTCCTGTGGGGACGTAACTGAAGGAGGGATGTGCCCGCACCTGCTTCTGTCTCAGTGAGCAGCTGAAATTCCATCTCCTCCAAAGCAACCTTCTGGGCACGGCTCTGGGAAAGGAGAGATGCGACCACAATCCTATTAATGAAACAACAGCCTAATAGTCCGTGAACCCTTAACCTAAAGACCTTTGTCCTGCTGGGCGTTGACAACTAGAGGGAAAACAGTCAGCTCTGGCCCTGTGCTCAACAAGCACTGGTTTATTTGCTTTTCCCACGCCCTTTCAAGCCAAAGGCAGTAAAACTTATGCAGTAATCTGACCCCTGTGAGAACTCCAAAAGGAATTAGTGACATCACAGTGGATTTTCAGAGTAAAGTATGTGACTTTTCTTAGTTCTTCAGCAATTGCGTAGCAGTAAGTAAGTTGATTTAAAAGCAACTCATTCATTTTAAAGGAACTATATTTTTGGTGCAGTTGATGTATAGAAGGGAATAAAGAAGACGATAAGCCAGGCAATGAAACAGCCCTGCCACCTAGTGGTTCCTCGAACTGGAACAATTTTGGCAATTTCAAAGCATGAGGGGGTGAGGGACGGGAGGGGTGTTGAGCTAGTACAGGAAACAAATGCAGCAAATGACCTAACCTGGAAACTTCCATTTCCTCTTCCAATTGTCCAGTCATAGCTGAAAGAGACTGGCAGAGGAAATGGTGTAGATAAACATGAATGGCCACCAGGTCTCTAGCACAAATAGAAGCTAGCTGCAAAGGGGATGCGAGGTGCAACAAAAGAGCAGGCGCAGGGTCAACGTTGTGACAGAGTTCCTTGAGATTAGTCACTGCAGCAGAATTGGAGTCAGAGGCAACGCTGACTGAGGCAGTCCATGGGGACAATGGGACAATGGTGAAGTCACAAGGACTTAGTATCAGTAAGCCACAGAAGCTCTTGACACAGTGGTCTTGAGACTGCTTGATTCAATGCAAAGAATTAGGACACTCAGGTTAACAATAGTAGGCACTCCTTTGGTGTGGCAATAGATTCATTTCAAGTGCCTCAATAGATCTCCAAATTCAAAGATATTGAAGTTTCTATATAAAATGTCTTAGTACTAACTTGTGAATATCTGCTTGTATTCTTTAAGGCATTCCTAGATTGTCTTATAACTAAAAGAATGTAAATTCTATGTAAGTAGCCTGTACATGTGTAGTACGGGTGTAACTGAAAACAATCCTTCTTTTCTGGCTGAGTCAATGCATGCAGAACCCATGAGAAAAGAGAGCTAGCTGCATGTGTCCAGGGGGTCTTATCTCACTATTGTTTGAACTGTGTATATTGTTATCAATCCCATTATTAAGGTGGTGAAACTGGGGCTAATTAGCCCAAGTCATGGAGACAATGAGTCAGAGCCAGCATTCAATTACAAACCAAAGTGATTTGTACCCCAGCATCTGGACTCTTCAGTACTTTGTCTCTCTCTCAGAGAAGAAGGAACACTAGGTTCCATCCATCTAACCACTGCCCTGTACTTTGAAAGACAGCTGTAAAGGGGAGCTCTCCAGCCACGAAGAGCCACTCCTAGATCTGATGCCTATGTTTACAGGTCTATTTAGTCAACCCAGAGTGAGTTTTCCTTAATTATACAATAGGGGGTGAAATGGTGAATGGCTCATAAGTGGCTGTGGATATTCATGGAAGCAATATAAAGGTTATACAAAAATGGCTTCCAACAATTCTGGTAACTTTGCTCTCAACAAGGGGCATTGGCTGGGCTGGGTTTATGGCTTGCTTTGACCTCTGGATTGATTTGGTTCTCTAGAATGTGGCAATGTGGCAATATGTCATGCCCAAGTGTGGGTCATGAGAGGCCTGGTAGCTTCTACTTTTACTCTTTGCAGTGTTCTTGCTACTTACTATGTGAGGAAGCCAAGCCTAAAGAATCTGTTTTGAGACAGGATCTTATTTCCTTTAGATCCTCTTCCCTTGTTCTGATTGGGTTTTCGTCAATGTGGAACAAACTAGATAGAATCTTTTGGAAAGAGGGACCCTCAATTGAGAAATTGCCTTCATCAGATTGGCCTATCGACACCTCTTTGGGATCATTTTCTTGATTAATGATTGATGTTGGATGGGTTCAGACCACTGTAAGTAGCATTATCCCTGGGCAGGTAGGCCTGAGATGTAGAAGAAAGCAGGCTGAGCAAATCATGGAGAGCAAGCCAGTAAGCAGCACTCCTCCATGGCCTCTGCTTCATTTCTTGCCTTTAGGTTTCTACCTTGAGTTCCTGTCTTAGCTTCTCTCAGTGATAGACAGTGAGCCTTAAGATGAAATAAACTGTTTCCTCCCCAAGTCACTGTATTATTACAAAACTAGAAGATTGAAGCAAAATTAGAAGATCCCTCAATGTTTTTTCTGTCCTATATATTTGTCCCCGTCTTTCTGTTTCTATATATGGTTTTTCTCTTCTCTTCTTTGCATTCTTCACTCTTTCTTGCTGCCAGGGATCAGACCAGGGCTTTGTGTATGCTGAACACACATTCTGCCACTGGACTGTACCTTAGACACTCCTGACTTTACTATCTCCATTTCTTAATGGGATAACTAAATAAGCTATCCCCACTGAGAGGTGAATTCCAAGAAGGAGGAAATTGTCTTGTGTTTTGTTTTCTATAAAGCACTCCTTCTTTAGAACCATGACTAACATATAGAACATGTATAATAACTGTGTTGAATTAAACAATGGGTATAGAGCAATGTTAACATAGATTATGCTCACTAGCTGAAACAATCCAGTACTGGAATAAACCATTCACATTATCTCTTAAAATGTTTGCTTACTTTTAGCCTGCTTTCATTTAGTCTTCTTCCTCTTCCTCTTCCCCATCCCCTCCTTTTCTTCCTCTACCTCCTCACCTCCTCCTCCCCACCCCCCACCCCCGCCAGGTCTTGCTGTGTAACACAGGGTGACCTCAGATTCATTACATCACCCAGCTTGGCCTCCTCTTTGCAATTCTCTGTCAGCCTCTGAATACTAGGATGACAGGCATGCACTGCAATGCTTGATTTTCCCTTTCTTTTTTCTCTCCTTCTATCTTTGGCTATTCCATCTTTTCTATGATCCAAGAAAAAATGCTGAAAATATATCTGTAAATCATTGTTGCTTATGATTTTATTGCATATAAAACTCCACTTTTTTGAGCCGGAGAAATGATGGCTCAGTGGTTAAGAGCACTGGCTGCTCTGCCAGAGGATCCAGATTTGATTCCCAGCAACTACATGGTGGCTCACAACTATCTGTAACTCCATTTTTAGGGGATATGGTCCCCTCATCTGGCCATGTGGTACACAGACATACATACAGACAAAACATTTATACACATAAATCAAAATACAAAATAAAAACAAAAAAAATCCTCTGCTTATTGAGGAGAGGCCTGCTGTGGTGCTTGGGAATACTTCAACCAGAGGTTTCTCTGAGTGGAATGGCAAGCTGGGAAAGCCTGACAAGGGCCTGACTGCACATGTCTGTTAGCGTCTGGGTGTTTCTAGTGTCTGTTGGTGAGTAACTGCTCCTCTTGGCAGTAGAAATGTGAACAAAGTCAAATAGGATTAATTGCCAATCTTCTCTTCTTTTTATAGACTAAAGAGTGGAAATGCACTGATGTGCAGTACAACAGTCCTTTCTCGGGAGTTTCTGTTAAGAACCCCTTGAAATGTAAGCTGGGTTGGCTGGAATCAGACTTTAGATCCTCTCCTAAGCTGTTTGTCAAGGTAATCATATACATTTTAGAAGCATGACTTCCCAGGAGAGATTCGGAAAGCTGTATTGACCTGATAGCTAGAACAAATTGCACAGATACCTCTATTTCCTTGGATAGTCACTGGGATAGGAAGGTCTTGCTTCTCTTTTCTACTAGCCTTTCATCTTCATATCCTCACTATTGTGACTCTGCAGGCCTGTAGCCACAGATAGCCCATCCCAGTACCGAGCAGTGTTATTACAGTTCTCAACACAGCTGATCTCTTTGCCCTGCTAATGTTAAACAGAGAACCACATATATTCTTCTGTCACCTAAGAACTGGGTTTTTGAAGTCAAGGTAGAATAAAGACAAATCTCTGACCTTCCCTGTCACCTTCCTAAAAGATTGCTTTCGGCTCCTGCCTTCCCCAAAACATCTGATCGTCTTAGGGGTCAGGCATCTTTATAAATAAACTAACCTAATTTCAAGGAAGGGATATTTTGAGTCATTCAGACTATTGGTTCCAAGTTATTGGAGCCAAAGGACCTTAAACTATACGTGCTGCCCTCATTCTCCCTAGGCTGGCTCAGAACTTGGTAATAACAGAAGACAAGAAAGGAGCCATGCGTGGTAGCACACCTTTATTTAGCTCTCGCACTTCAACTCCAGGAGGCAGAGGCAGGCAGGTAGATATCTGAGTTTGAGGCCAACCTGGTCTACATAGTGAGTTCCAGGACAGCCAGGATTACAGAGAGAGAGAGAGAGAAAGGGGGAGGGGAGAGGGAGAGGGAGAGAAAAGGAGAGAGAGACAGAGACAGACAGAGACAGAGAGACAGAGACAGAGAGACACAGGAGAGAGAGACAGAGAGACACAAAGAGACAGAGAGAGAAAGAGAGAGAGAGAGAGAGAGAGAGAGAGAGAGAGACCTAAGCAAGAATATCATGGCATTTATGCATGAACAGAATGATCCAAAACAGGAAAACAAAGTTACTTGACATGAGAAATAACACATAGAAGAGAGCTGTGATAGAAACTCACAACACCATGAAGTACTAAAGGAGAAGGAGGAAGAGAAGGAAGAGGAGGAGGAGGAGGAGGAAGAAGAGGACGAAGAGGAGAAACACCAGTGGAGAAGACAAGAAGATTCTTCTGAAATACTGGAAACTCCCACAACCTATGTTCTCACATGTGCAGCAGAAAATTAGCATCATTGCCAAACTTCCTGAGCAATCCAGCATTGCAAACACTTGGCAGTACTTCTTTTTTCCCTGTGAACATAAATGCTTAATCACCCTTAATAATTAACGAAGGAAGCTATTAAATACTTAGTCATGTGTGGAAAATGAAAGTCCTTGGTCTTACATGCTGCTTGCTTTAAGAATCAAAACTTGATTATTTTAATCTGGTGGGGGGTTACTAATCCCAGGGACTCACACATACATATAGGCAAACACTACTGAGCTATATCCCACCCCCTTTAATTTTTTTTCTCTTGAGACAGATTTCACTAAGTGGCTGAGACTGGACTAAACCCTCTTTATTCCAGACAGGTCTTAAACTTTCAATCACCTTGCTTTATTTTCCCAAGTAGGTGGGATTATAGACCTGTACCACCAAACTTGGCTGTATTTTCACATTAAATTTTGTAATCTACATGGATGTGTGTGTGTGCCTGCCTGCCTCTGTATGTTCTACTTAAGGTTACTATTGCTGTGATGGAACACTGTGACCAAAGCAACTTGAGAAAAAGAGGGTTTATTGGGTTTGCACCTCCACATCACAATTCATCATCAAAAGAAGCCAGGACTGGAACATAAGCAGGGCAGGAACCTGGAGGCAGGAGCTGATCCAGACGCCATGGCGTAGTGCTACTTACTGGCTTGCTTCTCATGGCTGGCTCAACCAGCTTTCGTATAGAAGCCAGGACCACCAGCTTCGGGATGGCTGATATCACCCACAATGGACTGATCCCTCCCCCATCACTAATTAAGAAAACACTTCCAGTAAGGCATTTTTAAAATTAAGGTTCCCTCCTCTCAGGTGAATTTAGCTTGTGTCAAGTTGACACTTAACTACCCAGCTGTGTGTCTATACATGTAGGTGCCCAAGGAGGCCAGAAGAGGGCATTGGATGCCCCTGGAACTGGAGTAACAGGCAGTTGTGAGCCACCCGATGTGAATGTTGGGAACTGAACTCTGAAATTGGAGACATTGGCCTGAATGTTTGTGAATGCTTTATTTCTGAGCCTTCTCTGCCTTTCTGTATTTGAACCTATAACTTTCTGCCCAGTTTTCAGCAGCAGTCTAAGTTGCGCGTTACAGAGATCACCCACAGTGGGAATGTAGCAGGATCAGGCCCTTCTGTTGAGTGGTTGATGACGGCCTCAGAGTTTTCAAACGATGCAGCTTCTTTGGCTTTTCTAATCCCATAGGGGAAGACCATGAATATGATCATGATCTGTGCATAAAGATGTTTATTACAGTGTATTTTTGTAAGATTAGGAAATACTTAATGGTTCTAATAGTAAGATGGCACATTTTCATTAATAATGAAAACAAAGAGACTTACTGACAGAAAGATTATTTACAAAACTAATTTTAAAAATAGGACATACAAGAATGTGTGTAATATAATCCTTTCCATTTAAAGAGGTATGCCCATTGAGGGAAAATGGCGGGAATGCATGCATGCATGCATACATGCATACATGCATACATGCATACATACATGCATATATGCATATATACATACATACATGCATTCATACATACTACACTAACAGCGAATATCTGTAACTATATTTTTTCCAAGATGTCTACAGTAGATGTTTATTACTTCAGCAAAAAAATTTTTTTTTAATGTTTACATTACTAGGAACAAGAAACCAATGAAACAAAACAGTACCTTGGCAGAAGCCAGAAGATGAACAAGGGATGCTGATTACAGCAGCTCAGGTGAGCAGCACTGAGAGTGAGAAACAAGGATTGGCTGCTGTAGATGAGTCAGAAAAGCTGATGTACACATAGCTAGTGTCTTACCTATGACATCAGCGCTCCTGTGAGAACAATAAACACAGGCCACACCTGCCAGCCAGTGCTAAAGTTAGTCATTCAAAAGAGGGAGTATGATTCATTGTCATCCCTGAAGGGCTTCAAATAAGTGTTTAAAGAAGCGTAGGTACCTTTGATGATTTTGGCTTTCAAGCTTGTTTAACTGAACTGATGGAGGTCCAGGTGATGGCCAGAAAGAACATATGAGGAAGGCAGGACTGGAAGGAAGTAATGAATTCAGTTTTAGAAACACAAGGTGTGAGGGGTTTGTGGGACCTGTACTAAGCTGTCAGTGTCTGGAGCCCAGGTGTCTGCTCTGTAAGCATAGAACGCAGAATTGGCAGTCTACATGATCAGTGCAAATCATAGTTAAAGCACATAGTTAAAACTGAGGTGATCCTCAGCCTTCTTGGAAGTGCACAGTAAAAGGAGCTGTGCAGGGAATGCTCCTGCTGAGTGGTAAGTGCTTTGGGCAAGACAGGAGGCCACCAAGGAGACCAAACAAACAGGCAGCTAGGCCAGCCTGCAGTCGGCTAGTCTGGATTTAAAGCTTGGCAGGACCAACTCACTGTTGCTTTCCTTTTAGCTCACTAGGACACCTGCAGGTTAGCCATACAGCGGGCCCAGGGCCCAGTGCTTGGTGAGAAGTGGAGGTTCTCCAGGCGGAGGTCTGGGGTCAGTACAGCCCCTTTTGTGTCTGATCTGTAGTCACTGCTTTTCAGGGTGGGGATCACTCCAGTGTCTAAGTGCTCAGAACAGTTCCTGGTAGTGCCACAGGTACATGTGTGGTTTTAAGAATTCCTGCCTTTCTATGTGTGCCTGGCTTGAGAATGGCGTACCAACAGTGGCCAGAGAGTTGAGAAGGAAAAGGAGGTCACTGGAGGAGAGAGTGGCCGGGAATTGTCCACATGGCAGCTGTTGGAGAGGTCAAGTGCTACAAAGATGAAAATTCCCTACTTTGGCCACTTAGAGGCTGTTGATAGTTATATACACAGGGTCCCACAAAATCCTTTTCATGTATGTGTTTGTGATGTACATGTATGTGTTGGTACACAGTTCACATGTATGTATAAGCACCTGCACATATTCATGGTGAGGCCTAAGAGTGAGGTATTCTCATGTACTCTTGCACCCTATTCACTGAATTGAAGTCTCTCGGTCAAACCCAGAACTGGCCTGTATGGCTAGACTGATAGCCAGTTTGCTCTGGGGATTTCTGTCCCCACCTTCCACAACTGCAACTACAGGCAGGTCACCATGCCGTCCTGACAGTCACTTGGGTTCTGGACATCCAAACGCTGGTCCTCAGACTTGTAGAGCAATCACTTAACCACAGACCTGTGTCTCCCCCTCAGCACCGGTTTTCATTTTTATAAAAGAGAAACGCGATATTTATTTTAGCTTCTCAACTTAACTTTCAATTTAGACATAGCAAACGCTACTATTGTTAGCAAAGTGTTGAGAAAATCCATATTTAGAGGCTTGAGCAGTTTGGGAAAAAGGACCCCACTGGTGTGTGCTCTATAGGTTGATGGGAAAACTCAGGTAGCACACATCTTCTGGGCTCACTGGTGAATATAAGTGTGACATTTGCAGCCATACTTCAATTTGTGATTGGCAGAAAGCTTGGTACCCATTCTTCTTGTCTCAAAGGATTCTCTGAATGGGGAAGGCATGTGTAAGAAGTGCTGAGAGGGTAGCAGTGGCTCTTGGGTGTAATTGGAACAGCAGACTTTCTGCTTGGCATCTCTTGCTTCTGCCGTTTGAGATTCCCCTTGACCACAGGCATAGTGTTCCATTTGCTCCCACTGTCATTCCCAGCTTTCACTGGGCCACTGGTTTCCAGACTGTTCATCACTCTCTGACCACACTGTCTGCTAGCCTCCTCTACATGCTGATCAGTACACAGCTCATTGGCTACAGCCTGTGTTGGTGGCAGCCTCTTCCCTCAGAAGACCACTCTCCAATCTTTCATGCTCTCAAGCATCTGAAAGACACTTACACTTTCTCATGGGTATGTTTTTGTTCCTTCATAGAGTTAAAGAACACTTGAAGATGATGGGGAAGGGGAGTCAAGGGGGTTGAGGAATAATCAGGTAATATCCCTTTAGCATCTGCAGCGTATTGCTCTGAATAGCTCATTGCTTGTCTGTCTCCCTCCATGTTCCCATTCAGATGGTGAAGTCCTAACCTCCAATATGACTCTCTCTGGAGACAGTGGTTTTTTTGTTTTTTTGTTTTTTGTTTTTTTTTTAAAGAAGGTAGTTAATGTTAAGTGACATGAAATGAGGTACTAATTGTGTGGGTCCCTAACCCTATAGAACTCCTGGTTTAAGACAATGATTCATATTCTCTCTCTCTCTCTCTCTCTCTCTCTCTCTCTCTCTCTCTCTCTCTCTCTCTCCCTCTCTCTCTTTCTTCACTTGTCCTGTGCAAGCCAGAAGAGAGCCTTCACCAAAAACTAATCTCCAGAATTTCGTGAAAATAACTTTCTTCCACTTACGCTATTTAGTCTATGGTGCTTGGTTACGGCATCCCAGGCTGAGTGAGACACTAATTTGCAAAGATTTTCATACATGATAAGCCCTTTGATTCTTCTGCCAGCCTAGACTTTTTCTTTTTGAGGAACTCCCCAGTCCATCACCTAAGGTTATATATTCCAATTGTAAACTGAGTTTAGCATCTCTTTTACAGGATTCGTGTCTCCTGCAATCCAAGGAATGGGACTGGGTACCAGTATTATTGTTTCTATATCCTCCCAGTATAAAGGAAACGTGTTATTTCAAGTCATATGATAGAATCTGGGATAGGTGAATGACACTTGGGTCTACAGGATGACATGGTCTTATAGAATATCCGGTTAATCTTACATGGTTGAATACAAAGAAAACTTTGAACCAGGTTGCATGAGCACAGAAGTATACTTACTGGATTTCTATGAAGCAGAATGAAAGCATTAGGAATACTTAGACTCTTCTAGAAGGGATGAGACTTGCTACATTCTGGTCTGTTAAGTTAGCTTCATTTAGGGCTTCACAAATATATCTATCTTCTCACATCTGCTGTTGTTTATTATGGATTTTTCCATCTGCCCTGTTCTGAAGCAGCAGGAGGAAGAGAGGACAGAGGGGAATCATGAGCTCTTTTAAAGGATGGAACCAGATATTAAATCCATAAAGTGGAAAGAGTGAGTCAGAGATGATGAGAACAGTGAGCATCTATCTCCCTGGTGGAAGACCACCTTACAGGCACTGACTGAGTGCTTGGTTGTCTATGTGGCTGTCCCTCAGTGGATGCCTTCAGATCCAATCAGCATGACTGGATTCTCGAACCGATGTGCTTCGCTGCTCTCTGCTGTGCCCCCTTCTATTGTTTGTTCCCATCTACCCCTTACAGTCATTTCCACAATGCAAGCTGATGACCCGTGGTGAGATTTCCCTTTCCTCTGGTGATAATGACCCTGTCACTCCAGGTTCCTGTTTCAGTGGAGCGTGAAGAGAGTTAGGCTGATTGATTGAGATTGAGCTGGAGTGAAATAGGATTTCACTCAAGGGTCCATTAGCTTTTCAACATAATGTCTCAGAGAGAGTGAAAACCGAGAGTTCCTTGAAGACACTGCCTTCTCACTGTCAGCTTGCAAACCAGCATTCCCTGGGCCAGAGGTATTGTATTTGGCCCACACTAGGCTTGAAACTTCTAAAACAGGGATTTTCACTGCTTTTCTTTAAAATCGAAAGAACCCTGGATCCCTATCTGTTCCTGGGACAGTGGGCTGGTGTTGAGTCTCATATTGTCCTTTGGAGAGGATGTGGCCACTACACATGTGCTTGCCCTAGTTGTCCTGCTGCTCATGTTGGCTGCCACAAACACTTGGATCTGTGTGTTTTGATTTATCAAAAATAAAGAAACCAGCATTTATTGAGTGCCTTCCACACATGAACCACTGTGTCTTGTAATTTGCACAAATTATCTCTAATTCTTAAGAATCCAATGACCTTTTTTGGGGTGGTGGTGGTGTTTTGTTGAAACAATATTTCTCTGTGTAGCCCTGGATGTGCTGGAATTTACTCTGTAGACAAGACAGGCCTCTAGCTGTCAGAGATCTCCCTGTCTCTGCCCCCTGAGTGCTGGCATTAAAGGTGTGCACCACCACTGCCCCACCGAATCCAGTGAGATTTAATCTCCATGACTACAGGGATCATCCTTTGCTACTGTGAGAGGACACTATGCTTAGCCTAAGTGGAGCTACAAGGCAGGAGCTCAGAAGCATTTGTTTCATAAATAAATAAATAATCAAAAAAGACATTTTTATAAATAAGGAAGCCAAGGCCCAAAGTAATTAAGCAAGTTGATTATAATTCAGACAGCTGGTGGGGAAGCAGGGCACAGCTCCGATTCAGACAGAACAGTATGGAGGAGGGGAAAGGCCTTGGACCACTATGGCTATGCACACAGAAGGCCCATGGTAAAGACTTACTGAACTGATGGACAGTGATGCCCAGCATATTCTCATTAGTGCATTGAAAAGACTGCATGGTTTTGTTTTAGTTTATAAAATCTATCTGAAAGCTGATGGTTTTAGGTACTCAGAGCTTTGAGATTCCCCAGGTGACATTTTACATGCAACAGAAAGATTGCAATGTTTCTGCCCACAATCAACATGGGCTGAAAACTTAGAGTCCAAGGTTTCCTTCATTGAAGGATGGTGCTTCCTACTGCCACAGTGCACAGAGATGTCTCAGAAAGTATCTTTGTACAATTCACAAGAGGCCCCACGGCTGGCTTAAAACGCATGGCCTTTTCAAAAAAGAAGGGATTGTTCTGGCTGAAGGAAAGAGGGTAAAGGTGACGTAGTTTCCAACTCTATGCTGATGAGTCCCAAGCTGGTGAATCATTTTGATGTCTTACAGACAAATCTCAGAATTCAGATAACTGCTGTGTATTTCTTACAGCCCTATGTCTACTGTGATCCTCAAACTGCACATCAAAAATTGAACTTATCTTGTGTGTGTGCATGTGTGCAGCTGTGAACGTATGTTGGGGGTGTTGGGATCAAAATTCAGGGCCTCCCTCAGATAGGCACATACTCTACCACTAAGCTACACCCCTAGCCAATATGCCATACCTTTGTTCCCAAACCAGCTTTTCTTTCTTTCCCCACCCCATCTGTGGCTATTCTTTCATTTCATACGCTCCAAAGTTTGGGATTTTCTATTATTCTTTTCTCTTTATAAACTATATATTCAAATACTTTTCCATTAAATATCTTATCATATCTCCCCCCCCCCCAAGAACAACCTTTATCACTTCAGATACGGCTGGGCTCTGGGTTTCTGGATTTTCTTTAATATCACTGTATACTCCCGTCAGATTCCTCTAAACCATCATGCCCCAACCCACGTTCCAAATCTGTGTTATCTTCTCATGGCTTGGCATAGCATTTCCCAATATGTGCTATGCAACACTTTAGTTCCGTGGGAAATGAATAGGTAGGTGTTAAGTAAAAAAACAGATTCTGGGATCAAACGCTAACGTTGAGAAAGTTGTGAGTCACTTCTTTCCCGAGGGATGATTCATAGCTTTGATATGTTAATGTGCCTTCTTACACAGCCTTCCTCAAGACCTGTGCTTTCACAGAGGCCTTTTCGGTAGAGAATTTCACTGGCCTAGATCCTCATGAAAAGCACATGGGACACACTGGTCCACCAATTCAAGTCCATACTCCCTGTGATGATTAATTTTATGTGTCAACTTGACTGGGCCATGGAATGCCTAAATATTTGTTCAGCCATTTTTTTGAGGTATGTTTCTAGATGATATTAGCATTGAAATTGGTACACTTAGTAAAGCATATCCTTCTGCCTAAACTGAACAAAAAGATGAAAAGGCAACTTTACTCACCTGGCTACCTTTGGACTGTGCCACAGCATGCAAGTGGAGGTTTGAGGACAACTGTGTGGAGTAGATTCTCTCCTTCCACCTTTATATGGATTCCAGAGATCGTTTTCAGGCCACCAGTCTCGCATGGCAAGCCCTTTACCTGCTGAGCCATACCCCTGGCCTCACCTTGCAGATCCTGAGCTTTGGTGGTCATGAAAGCTAATTCCTGTGAGTATGTATATACACACAGATAGTCTCTGATTTATGAGAATTAGGCTTGTGATGATCTGATTTTAAGATGGGTTTATTGGGATGTAACTCCCATGGTACTCTGTGGAAGGTAACTGGAAATGAGCTCTTGCAAGAATGAATCTCTGGCTGGGATGTAGCTCAGGGGTAGGGCCCTTGAATAGCCTCTGGGGGACCTTGAGTCAGAGCCACAGCACTGGGACAGGGGGATGGGGTGGGTAGGTGGGTGTTTACTAGCCTTCTAATCTCTCAGTACTTTCCCGCTGTGACATCCCTAGCTCCCAACCCCCTTGGATTCAACCTTGAATTCAAGGTTCAAGTGAAATCATTTGCAGAACACTTACCATCTTACAGGGACTGCTGCACCCAGGGTATGTAAGTCAGATTCTCTGAGTGTGGGGCTCTGGCATTGGTAGGCTGTTAAGTTCTTCAGGTGTTTCCAGGACATAAACAAAGTTTAGTACTAGCCCAGGTTGTCCACAATGTCTTCATCAATAGATTTGTGGTGGGCCCAAGAAATTGCATTTTAACAGTTCTCAGGTGCTGGTGGTCTTGGGGTCTCACCTTGAAAGGCTCTGTCCAGAAGGGTCAGGGACCCAGGTCATTGATGTAGACCCTGTGGACTGAGGAAAACCTGATAGAATGTACACTAAAGGGTCTGGATGTGTTTTGTAATGTCACATAAATTGGGTTTGTTGTTGTTTGGTTGGTTTTTGTTTGTTTGTTTTTTGTTTTTATTGTGTGTATTTATGCCTGCAGGGGATTGAACTCAGGTTGTCAGGCTTGATGGCAGGTGCCTTTACCCAGTGAGTCAGTTCTACACAATGTTTTCTGTTAAAAATTAATCTTTTAAAATCAGAGGTTTATTTATACATGGGTCAGGGATTGTAGCTCAGTTGGCAGACTGCCTGTGTAGCCTTCTAGAAACCCTAGGTTTTATCCCTAGCCCTGCATAAAATGGATATACTCTTGAAATACCTGCACTTGGGAGGTGGTTCAGGAGTTTACAATCATCCGTGGACACAAAGCAAGTTGGAAGTCACCCTTGCCTACATGAGACAGTGTCTCAGTAATTAGTAAACAAAGAAATAATAACACCTGAAAATAAAAGGCCTAGGTCCTAGTAAACCTTCCAAATGAAGGTAGTCATATCAGTTAATACAGAAAAACTATCTAAGCAACTAGTAAAATAGTAGAAATTGAAAGAAAAAATATTGGCTCAGGACCTCCAAGACCAAGTTCTCAGCACAAAGGAGGTTTTTTTGCCCCAAAGGGACAGAGGGCAGGGACTCAGAGACAGACACAGGAGGTGGAGGAAGAGGGAGAATGGGAAGGGAACAAGGAAGAGGGAGGAGGAATATTTGTCCCTGGGGGATAAAGGACTGCCTCTGGATAGAGAGGAAACAGACCAGGCACATAGGAAAATGGCAGTTTATAAAGGTACAAGAAGAAACCCTGTGTTAGGATGAGGTGTTAATTAGGTGAGCCAAAGGGGGCTTTTGATTGCTGGACTTAAATACTTGGATAGCTGGACTTTGTTGGTCAGCCTCAGGAGGCGGAAGTGGTCAAATAAGGGAATAGACCTCGGGTGCTAGCTTTAGGAATGTAATCTTAACAGTTTTTAGCAAGGCGGAGGGAATGAGGGGAAAGGGCAAGGCCTGCCAGAGCCATGCTTGCCACGCTTGGGCTGACCAGAGTCTCTTCAGAAATAATAAACTATTTTGATATCAGCTATTAAGTTGTGGGGTAATTTGTTATACAGCAATAGCTAACTGAATTAGGGGAATTCCCATTGTAACTACAGTTTTTATGGCAAAACCCCAGGCTCTAGCAGCGTTGGCAGACTAAGATCATTGGTAAGGAGGGGATTTAGCCCAGTACTGCTACCGATAGCCTGAGGAATTTCCTCCTTAGAGGCCGCCAAAAAATAAAGTCAGATTCTTGACTCCATTGAAGAAAAGAATTTCAGGACAAGCCAGTGTGAAGCCAAGATAGCAAGTTTATTAGATAAAAATGATAAATATGTGCTTCAGATTTAAAGTGAGAGAAACTTCAGGGCAATGCCCCTCCACAAGAAATAGGTATGAGCTACGTGTCTTTACAATGATACTATTTATAAAATTTGGTCATTTTCTAAGTTACTTAAAGCCATTTAAGTTATCTAAGTTATGAAGTTATTTAAAAGATGTAATCTTAAAACAATTTAATTTTATTATTTTTAAATTATGTGTATAACTTTGTGTCCATACATGGATCTGTGCTTGTAGATGCTACTGCACAGAGTCCAGAAGAGGTTGTCAGATGCCTCAGAGTTGGAGTTACAGGTGATTTTGAACTGCCAGGTGTGGGTGCTGGGAACTGAACTCAGGTTCTCTCTTCAACATCCAGCCATCTCTCAGGCTCTTGGAAGGATGTAGTTTACAACGAGGTTTAAACATCAAACAAAGTTTTAAAATTAAGTAAAAATATACAAGCTGATTTGATTATTCTTCTTAAAGAATTTTCCTTAGTAAATGAACCGATAAGGTGTTTTGTGAACACCTTAATTCTGTTGGAATTTAGGATGAGAGAGGAAGACTAGAACAGGTAAACTCATAGCCACAAGCATTCAGGCTCTAAGCCAACACTTCTGTTTTCACTATGTTTCTTGGGCTTATGAGAGTGTGGGTTACCCTAAAACATTGTCTTTCCAGAGTGCGAGTGACCCCCAAATGGCTCCTTCAGTGAATTATCCTATCCCAGCCTGGATAATGAACCCCAAAAGCTGTGTAGGTGAGCTCTCCCTTCAGTTACCTGTGCTTTGCATGTATTCTCATTCCTGAGGAGACCACATGCAGCTCAGGGGTAGGGGCTGCGGAAGGGGCAGAAATAAATACCACAGGCAAGTGTGGTGCATAGGAAAGGAGTTCTCAGGACTCCTGGGACCTTAGTTGGGGGGCTCTTGCTGGCTGTCAGTCAGTAAGCAGATGAATCGTCAGTCTGGCCTTACCATGGGGACATTGAATGAAAAACATTGAAGCCTTTTATTTTGTTTGTTTTCTTTTTCTAAAAAACTCAGATTTATTCATTTCATTTTCCATGTAAGTGTGTGGCCTGCATGTATGGTTGTGCACCACAGGCATGCTTGCTGCCTACAGAGGTCAGAAAGGGCATCATAGCCCTTGGGACTGAAGTGATGAATGGGCATACAACACAATGTGGGTACTGGAAATCAGAAAGAGGGGTTTTAACTGCTAAGTCATCTCGTCAGCCCCTCAAAGCATATTCTATAACCTTTATCCCAGTGACCCTCCTTGTCAGGTCAAGTGGAATTACATTCTCATGGTGCCCATGAAGAGTCTGAGTATCAGAGAGCCAAAGGACATCCTCGAGCCACACAGTAACAGAGGGGACAAGTCACTCTCTACTTAGTCTGAGGCTTCCTTCCTCCCATCTGGGCAGCCAACTGTTAATTTTCCTAGGCCAAGAGACTTGATGGCCACCAAAGCCAAATCACCAAATCAATGAGCAGGATGTTTTCAAGAACATCTTTGGGCAGGAGAGATGGCTCAGCAGGTAAAGGTATTTGCTGCATAAGTCTAGCAATCTGCGTTTGTTCTCACTAACTGACTCCACTGATCACAGAGTCGACCTCTGATCTCCACACATGTGCTCACATACACACATCATGCCCTCCATGTAAATATACAGTGGCATATGCTTACACACACACACACACATACACACAGTGTATATTAATAAATATATACTTATATATAAATTATATTACATAAACCATAGATTTATCATATAATTAATATTATATTACAATGTGTTAATATTATATAATTACATATTGATTAAATTATATAATAAACACATGCACACACACACACGCACATGTATGGAGATCAGAGGGCAAGCATGGGAGTCAGTTGATCAGTAGTCATTCTACCATGTTGTCCCAGGGATCAAATGCAGGTCTTCTAGGTTAGCAGCAAAGGCCTTAGCCATCTCACAGCCACCCTATTTCTTTTAAAATTTATACATTTATTTGTATATAATAAATATATATTAAGTAGTATAGACCATATGTTTGTGTGTGTCTGTCTGTCTGTCTGTCCAGTGTCTCTTTTTGGACCCATTACGTGTCACATGCCCAGCATATGACTAGCACATAGAAAACTTTAGTGAGCCAGTGCTCCTCTGCTATTACACTCTATGTCCAGAGCAGCCCATGCTGCTGCTCTCCTTCCCTGGCCTGGGATGTGTAATCTCTGGTCTACCATCTGATATGTCGTCTGTAGTTCTGTCCCAGCACGCCACATCGTCTTCCATCTCTTCTGTGTCTCCATTCCCTTAGATCTTGGGTGCTTTATTTCAGGGCTCATGGGTTTCCCTTTTCTTTCTAGTCTTCAGTCTAGAGTGAATCTAGAGTGGCTTCAGTCTAGAGTCTAGAATGGCTGAGTGAATGACTGAGTAGAACAGAAATTGAGTGATACAGTTGCAAGGTACATTCAATTACACTAAAGTTTTTCTTTTAACTCTTTTATTTTGCAGTAATTAGACTCCCAGGACTGTGCAGTCTAAACAACACACATGTTCTGATTTGATCGCTTCAGTTTTAATGCTGAGAAACAGGTGTTGTCATCAATTTCATTATCTTCATATTTAAATGAGTACCTGAGAATTTCTTTCCCATTGTCGATACTGAAGGGACTACCATTTACCATTTTCCATCTAACAGCTGCCTGTTGTTTCTGTAGTGCTGGGGGAAGCCAGAGCCTGTGTGCTATGCAAGAGTTCTACTACTGAGCTATGCCGCAGCCCCTAACAAACGGCTGGTGACTATTTGCTTTTCTTTATTTCTTGTGACGTGTTTTCTCTTTGATGACAGAGCCCAAATCTTATGCTAAGATCTGGCATCTGGTAAACGTTCAGTAATTGTTGATTTGAATTGAATTTCTACTTTAGTATCTTAGAAGATCTATATAGGACTACTCTCTGGAAGAATGTTTGAAAATGTCATTTGGAAGTTGTATACGAACCAGCAAGATGGCTCAGCAGGAAAAGACACTTGTGTAAGCTTGGTGAACTGAGTTCCATTCCCAGAACCCATGTAAAAGTGTAAGGAGAGAAACTGACTCCCTTTCTCCAGCCACCAATAAATAACTAGGTTTGAAGTTGTCTGTGAGTTGAGTGTGGGGTGTGCTCTGTGGCAGAATGCTTGCTCTGTGTTCCATTGACAGCCCTAAAAATCCCTGAACAAAACCCCAGTAGTCACCTAGGCTTCAAATGTATTATACTCTGATTGGTGACCAAATTTACCCTTATTCTTTAATCAAAACACATTTGGGGGCAGGGTGGGAAAAAGAGACAGAGACAGAGAGAAACTGAGAGAGGCAGAAGAAAGTCAGGAGTCTTTGAGAACAAGAAATTAGTGAAATTGCCTCACAGTGGACCCTGCCTGAGAGAAGGCTCCCTTTGTGCCATCATCAGAGGAATGCAGGCTGTCCTGTGGGGAACAGCTTTGCTCGAGGTGTGGGGCAAGGCAGAAAAGAGGGGACTGAGAACAAGAAGAGGAGGAACCAGAGGGGCCAAGTGATTGAAACCAATGAGGAAGCAAGTCTAGAAATAAGAAAAATAGAGAGACCAAGGAAAGACCAAGAGGCTGCTGGGTTGACCAGGTGGTGCAGAACCACCTACTGAGGTCAGCAACCCTGGGTCTCACCATCTCAGCCCAGCCTCCTCCAGAGCAGTTTATTCGTGTTTTTTTTTTTTTTTTAAATCATCGTTGTGCTCCTCTTTTATAAAAACAAAGGCAAAGTGTTTTTAAGTTAACGATAACTTTATTTTTAAGGCTATCATGATTGACACAATGTGCTGGTATTCTAAAAACTGACCATAGCTGTCCAGCCACCAACAAGCAAGAGTTTTTTCTTATGGTCACACTTTCTGATTTTGCAGTGGAACTACTCATGTAGAAGATGCATCTCCTGGAATGAGCAGTGGGTTCTGAATTGTGTTTGGAGATCTCCTAATGGTCTAGAGCCATTCATATCTGATAAGCAGGGCAGCTCTAGTAACAATCTGTCTCCTTCTTGCACTAATCTGTCTCCTTCTTGCACTAATCTGTCTCCTTCTTGCACTAATCTGTCTCCTTCTTGCACCAAGTTCCTTTTGCTTGGGAATGTGTTATTGAAGACGTTTAATTGGAGGTAAATGACCCTTGCCTTCTGTCGGAATTGAAACTTGGTGTGCTACAGTTAATATATTTCACAAACCAGTAGATCTTGAGGGGCAGGAACCCAATGCGCTGTGAAGACAAAGGGGGAGAAGTGGTTTATCACCAGCTTTTCTATACAAACAGTTCACTTGCAAGCAGAAAGAGGTCTTTTGATACAATGTTTGTTTCTTGTAGTCTCCTCTTTCTCACCAGAATCTGTTTAGTAGCATCAATCAGATTGCTCTCTTTAGAGAAGAGTGTTTGGGAAGGGAGTGAGAGACTGTGTTCCTTCTCTGGGCATGGAATTTGGTCTAGATTTGTGCACAAGGAACACTGCAAGGTTTTATACTACATCATGTTACTTTGATAACCATGGCAAACCACAGGCATCTCAGCGACTTGACACCTTGCTCACTGGTAAATTCAAGCTGTATCAACTACATAATGCTGCATAATAGATCTCTTTCCAGTTTACTGGCCTCAGTCAACAATCGCTTGTCACTGAATGATGCAGATGTATTCTGAGAAGTTGTTTTGGTATGCGGACATCATCCTGTAGTATGTCTATGTAACTAGTTTCCTGGGTAATAAAACCTTGTGGGGCCACATCGTATGTGTCTTTTGCTAACTGAGACGTCATCAAGTGGTGCATGTTCACAGAACTTCCCATTATTTTGTGGGTTCTTTGGGTAGATTTTCTGCTACTTTTCTGTGGAAAGTGTTTTTCATGGCTTCATTCACTTGGAAGGTTGCCAAGGGGTTGGCTTTATTTTGATTACAAAGGCTGGGTGAGATTCTACCTCTTCAGGGTCTTTCATTTGGGGACTTTGTCACACTGTGGTACTCTTGGATTTCCAAGGTAGAATTCTGCCTCTTGAAGGTAGAGTCTACAAGTCCCCTAGGGCTTACATAGTGTCATCTCCCACAATCTCTCTGTCAAAGCAGATCTCGAGGCTAGCTCAGACTTGAGGAATAGGACATATACTTCTTAAAAGAAGGGACCCTGGGAGCTGGGGAAGTGGCTCAAACCACCTGGAACTCCAGTTCCAAGGGATCTGATACCTTCTTCTAGCCTCGGTGGATAGCAGGCATACAGATGGTGCACATACATACATTTAGGCAAACATTGATATACATAAAATAAAAACAATAAATAAAATTGTAAAAAGAAAGAAGAGGAGGAGCCCCAAAGCATTGTGGTCAGTTTGTTCTATCTACCATATAACTAGGTAATTAATAGAGAATTATTATTAGGATATATGGGGCTGAGATTTGAGACTTGAAATAGCTGCCACCTCTGTCTGTTATCCTTAAGGATAAGTGCATATAAAGGTGTCCAGGCATTTTTGTACATGTCTGTACAATTGTATTCCCTAGTCAGTTAATCTCAAGCCTCCTTTATTCATCTTTTTTTTCCATTTATTTATTTATTTATTTATTCACTTCACATCCATATCTCAGCCTCCCCTCCTCCCATTATTTCTTCATCTTTAAAATGAGCTCAGCAAGAGCATTTCTCAGACACATTGTGAAATTTAAATGAAACTGTTCATGTATGGAAAAACTGTTTGCCTAGTATCTAACAGAAGGTAGTCATTTAGATGAATAATGAACTTTCTTATTATGTAGCTCAGGCTGGCTTAGAACTTACTCCATAGCCCGTGCTGGTCTTGAAATCATGGGAGTCCACCTGCTCCAGCATCTTCAGTTCTTGGATTGATTGAACTCAGGTCCTCATGTATGCCAGGCGTGTGCTCCACCACTCACTGACTTATGTCCCTAGCCCAAGTGCCCTTATTTAAAAGTCTTCACTCTGTGAGGCTGGGGAGATGGCTCAGTGACTGCTCTTCCAGAGGACCTGGGTTCAACTCCCAGCACCCACATGGAGGCTCACGATTATCTGTAACTCTAGTTCTAGGGGATCCAATGCTTTCTTCTGGCCTCTCCCAATACTGTACACATGTGCTGCATAGACATGCAGACAGAACACCTATACACATAAAATAAAATACTTCCCTATAAATGTGTCTTTATCAGTAATCCATATTTCTTTTAAAAATTGTTAAATGTAGAAAAGCAAAAGTAGAAAAATATTTCAAATTGCTCAATATCTTACTATCCAGATTTAGTTATTATTAATCTCTTGGTAAAATCTATTTATAGTGTAGCCTTTCTCACACATATGCACACATTAATAAGTCTGGAGAGAGGAGAGGTAGATGAGGGAGAGTTATAGATAAAGGCAGTTAGATATAAAATTGAAAGGAAGAAACAGTAATACCCATTAATTCTTGTCTGTGCATCTTATCCCAGTACAGAGAGTGGGTGCAGAGAGCTTTCAGTCTTACCACCATGCCCAGTTGCCAAATTGGCAATAGTAATTCCCAAATGCTAAATTATATTCCTTTAATAAATTTATTTTGTCCATTTCCAAGCATCTCCCTGCTATGCTGTGTTTCTCATTTGAACAGGCAGATCGTTCTGTGCTTATTGCCTCAGGAAACAAAATGTCAGAGAAAAAATAAAATGAAACAAAACATAGATTTTTTTCCCCCAGCTTTTGGTTTCAGAAAAACTTGAAGCATTTGGGGAACAACAAGACAAGGACATGGAAGGTAGGTATGGTAGCCTACAGTGGTTATTCTGGCACTTGGGGGGCTAAATGGGGTGGGGTTTAAAGCCAACCTGCATTACAAACAAGCAAACTGGGGTGGCGAGATGGCTTCATGGGTAAGGGTGCCATCTGCCACTCCTGAAAACCCCAGTGCAGCCCCCAAGACCCACATGGTAGAAGGAAAGAACTGACTCTGACCTATGGGTGTGTGCACGCGTGCGCGCACACACACACATACACACACACACACACACACACACAGGCACAAAGATATTGGCATGGACAATGAGATAAGAGCAAAGCCTTGAAGTAGGGGGATTCTCTCTCAGACCAGCAAAGATTCTACTGTTTGGGTCAGGGAATGAGCAGAGATGGGGATGAGAAGATGCGGCATGACGAAAGTAGAGACACAGCCAGTTACAGAGAGCAGGAACTTGTGCTTTGTCTTCCAGTCAGAGTCCTATGAACACAAAGGACACACTAGCAGATCAGGGGATTCCCATTGTGGCCTAGTTTTTACCGTTCTGCAGGTGGTGGGACCTGGGAGAACGGAGTTGATAAACAAACCAGACTACAGTCTCATGCAGTAGCCAACTGTATTCAGAGCATCAGCCAGTTTATTCTCTGAGGGTTAAGAGGAGTCGCATGAGTAAAGTGTACAAGCACAAGGGCAAGCCACACATGGCAAAAACATGCTTTTCCATAGAGGCATATAATCAAATAACAATGGCCAATTATAATGAAGAATCTGAAGTAAACTCACTCCTATCTGCTCCACCTAGGAGGAGCATAAAAACACAGTCCTAAAACAATTCTGTGTTTTAAAGATGCTGAGGTTACAAGTCTCTTGTCTTCTTTTCTCACAAGCACTCAGAATTCTCTTGAGGCTCCCTTCCTGGACCGTGTTCCAACAGCTCAGAAAGGTTGCTGGGCTGGGAGGGATCAGGCAGTCTTGGGGGCGAGGCATACGCCAGTGGTGATTAATGATGCCTGCCTATGAGCCAGATAAAGTGATTATAACTTCAACTGACTATTATAGTGGGTAGACCGTAGCAGGGGTCAGAAGGTACACTTTCCAGCTTCCGTGGTTTTCCATAAGGATCAGAGCTTAGAGGTGTTCCTTACCTTGGTGACATGTTTGCTGTCCTGTTTGGATACAGGCTAAAAAACGGATTTGCACAACTGTTTTATTCTCTAGTCAAATGTGATTACATCAAACCCGTATGAGATGGAGCATCACGACCAGTGTCTGTAGCTGGGCACCACAGTGTGTTTACCGACTCTGAGTAAGATGTTGTTGAGCCTTTGACTCAGTCTATCTTGCTTGGTGCTGAGGCCTGGGGTAGCCCTCTCTGCCTCAGAGGCCCTCACTATGTAGTCCCTGCAGATGCAGAAATGCACACTCTCAGACTCCATCTCAAAATTACTGAATCAGCCTATCAGACCGATGCCCAAACATGGTGTAGTGTGAGAACCACCATTCCACATCATTTTGATTTTCTTATCACACCCCAGTCTCTCAGACTCAAACACAGTCAAGTTCCCTTTGTACATTTGACATTCGACTGGCTTCTGCTTGGGGTGGGGGTCTGCATGTTATAAGCCCCTTCTAGGAAGCCAGGTAGCTCGTTTCCCTCCAGAAGTTTCCTTGCAACGATTCCAATTACGTTTCGCTTCACTGAGGCTCCAGTTTCTGAAAGGAATCTGGGGGGGATGAGAAACTGACCCTTTAGTAAGTAAATTCAGAAAAGGAATTCATTACAGGCTGACATGATCTTAAAGCTTTATCTACTTCAACTCTGGGAGCTTATAGGCCTCGTGTAGCCTGCCTGGCACATCTCCTAGGGAAATGTGTGGCCAAAACCTCTCCCCTGTTTCTGGGTCAGGAAGTGATAGCACACAGATGGAATTTACAATGAGACCAAGCCAGTGGCCCCATCCAGGCTGCTCAGAAAAGGCCCTTTTCATGGGCTCATTCAATTATAATGAGCAGTCCCCAGGCTCTCAGAAGGACTGCTTCTGGCTGGCCCCTTTTCTTTTTCCTCGACTGCTTTCACTTTTTCATGGAGAACTGCCCCTTAAGGTCCACTGGGATTGGTATGAGCCTTGATTTGGCAGGAGAAAGGAAGGAGGAAGTACATGGTGGCCTACAAAATTGAATTACGCCGCCTCCCTGGCCCCTTGCCTCAAGAATAGACCTTTGTGCTCTGAAAGGCAGGGGAGTCCCAGTTTCTCAGGCTTAAAAAAAAAAAGCCAAAACAAAACAAGCTTTCTGCAGCCTTCTCTCTTCCTTAAGACGCTTAGTGGGGAGTAGTGAAGAGGGAAGAGGCAGAAAAAAACGATGGAATCAAATGCTCTCTTTATTAAGTTCAGGAATTGCTTGCAAGGCAGGCTTTGAAACAAATGTATCTGATGCATTCCTTCAGAAGAACAAAAAGTATCAGTTTGACTTAAAAATCCAACTTCTAAAACTATGAGAAAAATTACTACACATTAAAAAAGAAATAAAATACTTCCCCCCAAACTCAAAAAAAAAAAAAAAAAAAAAAAAAACCAAAAAAAAACAAAAAAAAAAAAAAAAAAAAAAAAAACCAACCAACCAACCAACCAACAACAACAACAACCAAACCAACCAACCAACGAACCAACCAATCAACAAAGCAACCAACCCAGCTTTTGGCTGTAGCTGGTGACCCACTTTCATGAAATATGCAACAGTGCAGAACTGTATTACCGAAGAGGAATTTGACCTTGGGAGTCTGTTGAGATGGCTTTTTGATAATAGGCTCGATTTAAGCCATTCATTTCTGTTTTCCTTTCTCTAATTTTTTTTTTTGGGGGGGGGGTTGTTATTGAATGACAAAACACAGAGGCTTAAAAAAAAAAGAACAATTTCTCACTGTTCAACTGTGATTATTGACACAAGACCAGTATAAGATGGGGCCTACCAACATGCTCTCACAGAGAGGGGAGGAACGCAGGAGGGCCCATCTGGTAGTTCATGGTTGCTGGGGGTGCAGAGGCATTTTCTTCAGTGGCATAACCACTGGTAAAATGCCCACGCTGCTGTAAACAATCCCTCATCCATACTGCTGTAATTGTGCAAAGCTGATTAATTAAACACACGGGGGTTCTGCCCTGGCCCCACATGGAGGCAGAAGAAGGACTGTAAGCTTTGGGCTACAGGGAGGAGGAAGGGGATCCATGAGGAGACAAGAGAGGGTGATGAAGGTGAATGTGATCAAAACACATTATGTACATGTATGAAGATGTCAGAATGAAACCCATTGTTATGTACAGCTCATGTATGTTAATAAGCCCAGAGAGGGGTGGCAAGATGGCTCAGTGGGTAGAGGAGCCGCTAAGCCTGATGATTCCTGAGTGTGATGCCTGGGTTCCACCTGTTTGTCCTCTGACCCCACATGTACTTTGGCATGACATTATTATTATTATTATTTTATTGTATTACAAGTTATTGATAATGGGATTTATCTTTTAGTTTCTTTAAAAAGGAATCTCATGTTTTTCTCTGAAGGGATGCACCAGGTGCTCCTCTTTTATGAATGGAGTTCAACCATGGTCACCTCAGGAAACGGGCCATTCGTTTATCAATAGAAAGTACAAGCTGAGGAGCACACATCCCCACTTTCTTCTTAGACAGGTAAGCTGCTGGTGATCTGTATTCTCTGCTCCTCAGTTCCTTTCTTGACAGCCAAGACTCAAACCTCTGCTCATAGCTGCTTTTAGCACCCTGTCCAGGTGTCTGGCTCAGTGAAGTTTGTTACACGAACAAAGAAGGTCTGGACCCTTGGCTAAATGCATAGGTGCCAAAACTTCAGTACTGCCAAACAGTCTACTTCTCAGGGTAATTTTGGAACACTATGACTCGTGATCTTTTAATATAACAGCAGTAACAAAAATGCCATTGCTGCTATGATTGAAACAACCCATCAAAAATGCAAGTTTTGTCTGGGGCTGAGGAGGTGAAGCAGTGGTTAAAAGCATTGGCTGCTCTTTCAGAGGACCAAGACTCAGGCTCCCAGATCCCGAATAGCAGCTCACAACCACCCATAACTCTAGTTCCTGGGGATCCAATGTCTTCTGATCTCTATGGGCATTGCACACATACAGTGTACAGACATATACGAAGGCAAAACACCCATACACATAAAATAAAGTTAAATCATTTCAAGAATAAGTGGTGGGAAGTGATTAAGTGATTAAGAAGTGATTAGGTAATTAATGCACACGAATGCATGAGTGTAGGAGTATTCTCAGCTTCCTGTGTCCTCTTTCTCTCCCTGCATGGCCATGCAATGTCTTCTGCCAAGTTATGACCCCAGCAGCTTTCATGGGATGCAACCCTTTATCTTGGTCTTTCCAGCCTAGAACCCTGAGGCAAATGAGCTTCTATGGTTTATAAATTACTCAGTCTGTAACATTGTTTGAACAGCTTAAAACAGACTAAGATAAAGATCTCCTCCTCTGCTGAGGATTCTCCATTACTCACCAGCTATAGGGTTTGGGGTGTTCTATAACCCAGTCAACACCCCAAACATTACCCCGCCCTAATTGCATTCTCTCCCATTATGGCTTCCCTCAGTTTCTCCGACATATTGGGTATTCACTTGACATCCTTAGCAAGTGCCATCACATTCACCACAAGTCAGAGGGCTTGTGTATGCCTATCCTCTAAGTCAGTGGTTCTCAACCTGTGGGTTGTGCCCCTTTGGAGGCACAATAATAACCCTTTCACAGGGATCATATATCAGATATCCTGCATATCAGATATTTATGTTGTGATTTATAACAGTAACAAAACTACAGTTAATGAAGTAGCAACAAACATAGTTGTATGCTAGGGGTCACCACAACATGAAGAATGGCATTAAAGCAGCATTAGGAAGGTTGAGAACCACTGCAAGTCTTTGCTTAAAATACTGTTTTCTCCGTGAGGTTTTACCAATGATTTCCCTGATGGTTTTACCCTCTTTCCTCGTGCTCCCCCTTTGCACTTACCCACTTTGAATATAAGTTATAACGAATGCATTTTTGTTCAGAATGTAACTCCTCTATGGCAGGGAATTTTGTTTGTCTTGTACTGTCTCTGTACTGTATTTGTCTCTGTACTGTGCTCGTCAGTGCTGTGCCTGGGACACCACTTGGTACATAGAAGGAACTTGAAGGATAGTTTAAGGCTGGGGATGTAACTCAGTTGGTGGAGTGCTTGTCTAGTACACACAAGGCTGTGGGGTTGATCCAAGCCCAGGTAAACTACAAGTGGATACGCACACATGTACTCTCAGCACTTCAGAAGTGGAGGCAGGGGGATCAGAATTTCAAAGTCATCTTCAGCTACACAGCTAATTGAAGGCCAGCCTGGGTAACCTGAGATCTACAAAGTTGTTAATGAATAAATTAATGAATGAAATTATATATGATAAACAGGATGGTCAGAGCATATGGGAGCATGGGGGACAGACATCTAACCCAGGTATGAAAAGTAAGTGACCATGAAAGGGTAGAAAGATGTTTGAGTCCAGCACATTCCCTGGTCCTAGGTGCTCAGAGAAGGAGAACATAAAGTGTCCCTGCAACGAAAGAGATAGAACCCACATGGGGATTTATCTTTTTATTTTGTTTGGTTTGGTTTTTCAAGACAGAGTTTCTATGGAACTCTGGATGTCCTGGAACTTGCTTTGAAGTAGACCAGGCTGGCTTTGAACTCACAGATGAACCCACCAGTGCTAGCATTGAAGGCATCTGCTACCATGGCTCAGAGGGGATTTATCTTGCTGATAACCAGCTCCCCCCACCCCCCAGTTTCTTTCCCAATGTCTGAGGCTTGGTCTTGGCAAATTTCATGTTCCTTGGGACTCCAGCTGACCATGACTTAGGTGTAATGTCAGAAGGTTTGCTTAACTTTCCAGAGGCAAAGTACATGTGTGCTCTATGCATTGGAGAGCAGGGGTAGCGGCTACACACATCCATTACGGTAGCCACAGTAGAGTGTTGCTGTTCTCAGCTCACTCCTGATAGCAGAGTTGACCAGCATATGTCCCATTACATCAGGGTGGGTAAGGGTGATACATGGCTGCTACTTCTTACTTATTCCTCCTTGTTCCTCAAATCTCCAAGTACCACCGATGTTAGGAAATATTTCAGAGCAGAGGCAGATGAAACTGGCCTGAAAGCCAAATCCACCCTGTGGTCTGTTCTGAGTTTTTGTTAGTTCATTATTATTGCTTTTGTTTTTGAAACAGGGTCTCATTTTATAGCCCGGATTGGCCTGGACATGGCTCTCTAGACTCATACTGGCCCTAAACTCACAGAAATCTGTCTCCTCCCTGCAGAGTGCTTAAATTGCAGGTCTGTAAACATCAAGCCCAATTGAGATTCTTCTGTTGAGCTATTAGCTGGTTGTCACAGCCTCACGCTGTGCCACCTTGTACCACACCTAAGCAAAGGTAGACTGTCTCTTTGATTAGCTTTTATAGGATAGTTCCTTCCCAGAAACACCAGGAAACAGCTCATAAAGTGCCATTGGCTTTATTGAATTGGAATGTGTGATAGCCAGCTTTTCATTTTTTTGTGACAAAATACCTTAGAAAATCAACTTATAATAAAAGAAGGAGCTGGGCAGTGGTGGCACACGCCTTTAATCCCAGCACTTGGGAGGCAGAGGCAGGCAGATTTCTGAGTTGGGGGCCAGCCTGGTCTACAGAGTGAGTTCCAGGACAGCCAGGGCTACACAGAGAAACCCTGTCTCGAAAAACCAAAAAAATAAAAAAAATAAAATAAAGGGAAGAAACTTATTTTAGCTCATGGTTTCAGGGGTTTTAGTCCTGGTTACTTAACACATTGCCTTGAGCTTTTAGTTAAGGAAACTATCATGGCTGAAGTACATGTTCACCTTACAACAGGAGAGAGAGAGAGAGAGAGAGAGAGAGAGAGAGAGAGAGAGAGAGAGAGAGACCCCAGGTCCCAAATGTCTCCTTCAAAGGCATGTTCCCAATGTTCCCAATGACCCCCTATTAGGTTTCACCTGTTAACTGTTCCACCACCTCTTGATAACATCACAGACTAGGGACCATGCCTTCAACACATGGCTTCTGAGGGATACTTTATACGTCTGCCCCTAACCCAAGTTTTGTGGCCAACTTCAATACTCAATGTGGGGGTCTCTATGACCACCATGGCTTGGAAAAAAAAACCAAAACAACAACAAGATCCGAATGAGATAAGAAGTAAGTCCAGCTCAACGTGGTGACTCAGTAGCCAGTACTGGCTGAAACTTCTAGAGTCTAACACCGGGCAGTTTATTTTAGGCACATTTAAGCACAGCACAAGTTTTAGGAAAAAAAAAAAGTGTCCTGATGATAATTAACTCAGTCTCCTGTGTAAAACAAAGCTCAAGCCATGTTCACATTGAAATTTTTTTACAAAGTACATACAACAGGGTTCTATTGATTCAGAAACAATGCTCAAGATAAGGTTCTAGGGAGAACGACTGAGATAATCATAAAAGTCTGTGGGAGTCAGGTGTGGCCTGGCCCTGCAGACATCACAGCATTTACCCAGGCTCTGTAAAGTCCTTGTGACTCCTACCCTAGAGATGGGTTCTATTGACTGAGAAACAATGCTTAGGTGTGGCCTGGCCATGCAGACAACACAGGTCACTAGACTCTTAACTGCATCCATTCCCAGCTTTCTGGCAGGAAACAGGGATGTGCCTCTCCACAGGGGAGGCAAGCCTGTGTGTTTAACATTCCTGGCTTCTTTACTGCTTGGCTGTGAGCACAGGGCCCTGTGCCCTCTATCCTCTGAGACCTTATGCTGACCAGATACACTTACGACGTTAGAAGTTCAGTAACCCCAAACAAACTACTTAATTGAAATGAGAACATGAGCAGGGAAAGAGAGATGTGGGTGCTAACAGGAGAAACAATGAGTGCTCACTAGGTTGGACATTACACTTTCTGCTTATTTTTTAAGAATAAAATTAAACTCAGTCTTGGCAACTGTTTTATTTACCCATCTTCACTGGGGAAGAGCTCACTTATTTCCACCTGCTGGTTATGCTAAAAGGAAACCTCTCAGTTTGGCACTGCTACTGGTTAGCCTAATCTTAGGGAAATCATTTGGTTTTTAAAAAAATATTTATAAAGGGGCTTTTTTTTGGGGGTGGGTAGTATTAGTTCCTGTTGATCCACTATAAAAGGGGCTGCTTGCCCCCTCCTCTCTCTCTTACTCCCTCTCTTCTTCTCTTGCTCTTGCTCTCTTCCTCTCTTACCCTCTTGCCTCTCTGTCCCCTCCCCCACCTTTCTGTCTCTCCACGTGGTCATGGCCGGCCTCTACTTCTCTTCTCTCCCCACCTTTGCCCTTTCCCCTGAATAAACTTTCTCCCCCTTGGAACCACATGGTCTGGAGTGGTCTGTTCTGAGCTGCGGTCGGACTTCTTCTTAAAACAACAACAATGGTGCCGAGACTCGGATACGAAAACTTCGGGGCAGCTGCTGGATGCTGTAACCAGGCGGCCTGGCACAGGCGTGGGGACACCGGCGGGCGGTTTAAAAGGACCGACGACATGTGGCCTGCCGCGGACCCTGCTGCGCCACCGCCGCCGGTTGTGGTGGCGCACGCTGTCCGGGAACCGCCACAGCCACTAGCTGCGGTGGCCAGGCAGGATTGCGGACGCCACGCGGCTTGGGCCCGCCACTGCCGCTGCCACCGCCGCCGCTGCCGTTCTGGCCGAGGCCGAGCTTGGCAGCGCCGCAGCCTTGCACCCACTGGACCTGCCACCCGTCGCCGCCACTGCCTCTACGCCGCGTGGACTCCATCGCTGCTATCTGCCATCACCGACTGCGTTAATTTCCACCGCTGCTGCAGACTAACTACGCCTGCGGCCTACCACGTCGTACTGAAGACCCCCATACTCGGGAGACCCTTCCTCAAGCCTCCGGAATCGCGACCACCCAAAAATCACAAGAAACCATACCTGGATGCAATCAGCAGAGGTTTATTAGGGGAGGAGCCGGCGGTCAAAAACGACATGCTCTTTAGCTCCAAGAGCAGGGTTTTTGGCCACGTGTGGTGGGATAAAGGGTCTTTTATAGCATGGGGTGGGGGGAGGAAGGCATTTTCGCGCGCTTACACATGATTGGTTGTTTTACAAATTTTGAACATAGCACTGGGAAGACCAAGGGAGGGGTAACCAAGAACAGTGGAACATTTCAGAGAATCTAGCCCAAACGATCTAGAGTCACTTTTTCCTTCCGGCTATAGGGCTATGGCCCCACCTAGGTGATAACATCTTTATCTGTAGTCAGGAATGCCTTCCTGCCTTGGGTGAGGCTTGGGGAATGTAATCCAGCAAGTGTCCTTCACCTGGAATGTGAAGGCCTGAAATCTTATTTTCAGTTCCGAGTTCTGTAAGGCGGAAAAATCTACACATATTTCATAAAATGGCCTTTATAATTTTTCACTCTACATCCCCACCTCTTCCAATTTGGTTATGTTTTTAATCATAAAAACTCAATTATTAATAAGTCTATTCTCACCCCACTTTTTCCGATTAGGATCTTTAGAAAAGTTTAAACTCCAGTGTCATCATAATTACCATTTTCTTGACCCAAAGTCTTATATTGGTGGCGCAACACAAAAAGCTGAACAGCATTTATCCTTTCTCTAACAAAAGTTACTAATCTATTTTAAATGTAGGGGCCTATGGTTAAGAGCAAAAGTAAAATCACAAGGGGTCCAGCAAGGGAGGATTGAACCAACTCTCGAATCAAAGTTGCTGTGCATCTCTATCTTGTCTCTGGTCTAACTTTTTTTCTGAATTTACTCTCTGGTCACTCTTGAATGGTCTACATAATAGTAACATTTTTTCTTAGAGCAGCACACAGACTTTCTCCTTTAAGAAACAGCAAGTCTAGTAACAACTTAACTTTGTTACTGACTGTTCTAGGGCTCTCAAATCCACATCAGTGGCAGCTCTCAGCTGATGAAAGTAATGAGGTGTCTGTATCAATGTAGTTACACCTGTCTCTATACCTATGGCCACTCCTAGTCACAATGTAACAGCTAGAGTCAAGGAAAATAGGCTGTCTGCAGAATCATCTAGGGTGTATCTCAAACTCAGTTCAAGAGTACCTGCGGGATCTAGCTGGACAAGTACACAATAATCTTTGTTTTCATCAAAGATAGCAGTGGAAACACATGGTGTTAACCCGAAGCTGTAAGTCTACCATTTATCAATTTTGGGCACTAGGTATCTGTTAGCAGGGGTTCTTGGGCTCTATTCTATTGACTAGGGGTTTCAAAACATTTCCTTTTCTTTGTAGCACACTTTCAAAGTTGTCTTCTGACTTTTCCACATTTTGTGGCACATAGCTGTCTACATATACATAAAATCACATATATAATAAAGAGAAATTGCAAAAGGAACAAATCTATATAACTCTAGATTCACATTTCAACTTCAATCTTGTAATCACAAGCTGTCATTTAACCTTGGGTGTACACACACTAAGTCCCACCCTCCAAGGCAGCATTTTCCCTGTGCCTCTGGGGTGGTCTCAGGAGTCAAGGCCTGCTGCTTCTTTAGCCTTGTAGAATAGCAGAAGACCTGGAGCCAAAGAGTAGGGGGTTGTTCAGGCATCTGGATCTTCTCCAGTTGACATCAGTCACAGGTGGTGATGGTGAACTTCAAGGAGGTCGGATGGTCCACAGCACCAGGAACAGTCTTTTAGTAGCCTGAAAAATCATTTCTCACACAAAATGGGCATTCTGGGTATGGAGCAAGAACAAGGGACACTCTAGCCAACGCCAGTTCCCAAGGGTAGTTTAATTTTAGGGTTCTGTATATTCTCTCTACCTGTCCTGAGCTTTGGAGACAGTATAAACAGTGGAGCTTCTAATATCTCTGACAATTCCTGACCTACCTTAAAACTGCTCTCTGATCTAATTATCTAGGACACTTGAAACCTCGGGAAGGTCCCTATTCTAGGCTGTTTTCTCCTAGGTATTTCTTATTTACTCTAAGTCTTATTATTTCTCTGGCTCAGAACCTAAGGTCCCTTATACGCTTTAAGTCTCTTGGCTACTTGGTTGTACTCATATCTTAAGAGTCCATCTGTGTATTTAGCCTGGTAAATCCTTTGCTTTCTGGGGAGTATAGTTCTCCCTTCTTGTGTGCACCATTGTCTCTTTTTCTCTAGATAGTATCTGGCAGGATGGCTAGCAATCTGAGTTCTTTTTTTTACTCTGTGCTTTAAGTGAGGCCATCTCTTAGGCCCACAACTGGAACAGGCTGGAACAAGACACTTGATATGTCCGGTTATTGCCTCAGGCCACTGAGTCTCCTCCCTTTTGGTGTCCTGGGCAACGAGTACTCACAGTTGCTGGCTTCATCAGGGTTTCCTCTCTTGGCATATAGCTTTGCAGGCATGGACTGTGGCAAAAGCATACCTGTTGTCCATGCAGATGTTGGTCTTCTTGTCAGCCCCAAGTTCCAAGGTTGTTCTCTGCACCGATGATCTCAGGGGTAGGGAGTCAGTCCAGATGACATTTGTGTCCACCACAGTAGCGCTGGCTTGTCTCTGACCAGCATGGAGAAAACTGCTCCCGTCTGTAAAGCACGTTACCTCAGCTCCCGGCTGGAGTCAGTAGGAGGAGCCTTTCCTCTACCCGTGAGTTCTTGTCAGTTAGTTGCAGCCTGTCTGGGCCCCAATCCTGGGGAGTAAGTCTCAACCCGACAGAGGGTAGGAACAGTCTAGGATGACCATAAATGAATGGGATACCCAGCCCATCTCTTAGTCCACCATTTTCGGGTAGTCCATGAATACCTTTTGACCCATTGGCCTGGAGGAAGCCCCTGTGTCTATCAAAGGTTGGGTGGCTCCAAGCTGCCCCGTCTATCTCAATAGCCGTCTTCACACAGAGCTGTTATCTTCGCCACTTGGGGTGTTTTTCAAGGCCTGGGATTTTCTGGCCCTGGCTTCTATTTGTTAGGGCCCTCTTGGACCCTGAAGCTGGCTCCTTTACTTGCAATGCGCACACTGGTCTTTTTCAAAGAGTTTTATCTCTCTTTGATTGGAATCCCTTTTTTCTGCTTTCTGTAAATTCTTTCCTGTCACCTTTCTCTTTCTTCACCTCTCTCTAGTCTCCTCTATTCCTCTCTATTCCTCTGGACTCACAGCAACTTATCTCTATTCTTCTTCTCTACTCTTTTCTTCTAGACTTACACTAAACCTCTATTCCTCTTCTCTATTCCTTTCTTTTAAATCTTCTCTCACTTGCTATTACCATCAATCATTTTAATATGTAGTATACTTCCTAAATCTTTCAATGACTTATCTTGTAGTCTCTGTAGCCTCTGGAGCCTTGTCTACACTGACAGAATGTCTCTATGAGCTAGTCTAGAAAGGCTGTGGGTAACTTATCTGATCTCTGCTTAACCTCATGTGTCCTGATTAAACTTAGTGGGGTCTCATATAATCTTCTCTCTCAAGACCTATCAGCGGAATCTGGCGTGGGCCTCTGGGTGTCCCTTACCTTCTGTCACATGGAGGTCTCAGTCAAATCTGCTCCAAATTGACCTGCTGCTGACCACGGCCTGATCAATTGACGGGGTCCCCAATCTGAAGACCAGAACCTGCAAAGGTCTTGTGAAAGCAAGGCTTTTACCTTATTTATTGCTTTGAACTCTGTGTAGACTGATGCATTTGTGAGGCTGCATGACTGCTGTTCACATCACACTAGAGACCATAACCTAATTCAGTCTGCAAACAGTACCTTGTCCACAGGTGTAATGTGAGCTCACCTCTGAAGCTCTAAGAAAGAAACCAAATCAGAATGAATAGCCTTATCTATAGCATTTCACAGCAAGGATTATTAAGATGTTGAAGGTTCATACAGTTATTAACAATTTTTAAAAGGCAACTTGAGTTACATTTGACACTTATTTGAATTTAACTTTTAACAAAATAGAAACTTTGGTCATAGTTCTATAAAAACCTTTTAAAGAGTTATTTCTGATTACAACAAGAACAATAAAGTAAACATTTTTATGTCTAACGTAAGAGCACAAGTCTTCACCACTTCTTTAATTTTATCTTGTCAGAACTCTCATCTTTGAACCAAATCTTAATGAAAATCTCATACAAATAATGAAATTGACTCAAACAGTAATGGCTAAAAAATTTATCAAAACTGAAGGAGATATATATATATATATATATATATATATATATATATATATTCCTGACTCATATATATATATATATTTCTGACTCAGGGCAGCCTATAACTTTTAAGCTGTAATTTTAGAAAAAAAAGCACTCCTTTACTTATAAAACTGGGAAAAATCATTATCAACTTCCTTATTACAGAAGCTAAAAAAACTGCTGGCCCCCTTTTTTTCTGCTTTCTGCTGGTGTCCTTCTCCTAGCCACAGAGCAGGGCGAATTATCAGTTTTTCTTGTGTAAATCAAGACTGCCTCACAAGTAAGTTTTAAACTAAATTAAGTAAGCAGTTTTAACCAGTTCTTGTCTCTCTTTTTTTTAAAAAAAAAAATAATTAACTCTCAGGTGAACAATCTTGCTGTGGCTGTTTGTCTAGCTGTCCTGGCTCCACTGCCAGGTTTTTTTTCTTTTTTCTTTTATCACCTGGGTTCTCATCTATCTTCATAGGCGGCAGGTGGAAAACCGCCATTTGTTGCACTAGTGACCTCAAGGTACCCAGTACAGCCAGGAATACCAAACTAGGTAGCTGTTGCACGCTGTTGCTGTGCTGGGGAACCACGAGTTGTAGCCCGCCAAGTGGGGGCTGGGTGAGCGGGCTGGGTGAGGGCACCCTCCATGTGCTGTTACCTGAAGCATACCCTACATGCGGTAGGCGGGCTGTAGGAACACGAACCACGAGCATGAACTGAGGTAGTTGCCCCTTATTAAAGGACCTGCCCGCCTTTCTGCAGTTGTATTCTTGTACCGGCGGCTTCATTTCTCTCTCTGCCGGCAATCATGTTACCTATTTTTAACTCAAGATGTTTAACACAGTAGATTAACAGCTAACACACAGATGATTTGCCAAGAAAAGACACACACATATAAAAAAACAACACAAACAGCTCACCCCTCTCACGGGTAGTACATAAAACACAGATAGCTCACCCCTGCCACGGGTGGCACAAATAACACTTAACTACATTTGGTCACGACCCCAGATGGAGAAGGATTCCACGTCTTCTCCCAAGTAGGAGCGCTCAGTCTCTTGAAACCTGACAGTCAGATCCCCTGACCTTCTGGAAGGCCTCTCACCTTCCCCCTGAAATCCAACGGTCAGATCCCCTGACCTTCTGGAAGGCCTCTCGCCTTCCAAGTAAGACTCCAATAACCAGACAACATGGTCAGTCTTCACAGATTCAGATTTAACAGATTCAGACAACTTGGTCAGCCTATGCTGGACCAAGTCTAACAGATTTCTAACATACCAGCAATGAACAACCCAAAAATAGACACACTGCCATGAGAGCACAACTACCACGGTGGCCATTTCTGACCTTTTCTCTCTAGTTTTCATTGTTAACACACAAAAAGACTAACAAAAAAACCCGTCTCAATCGCCAGTGCCAGCCAAGAGGGATTCCACGTCCTCTCCGGCACCTAGATGCAAACCTGTGCCAGCCTAGAGGGATTCCACGTCCTCTCCGGCACCTAGATGAACCCCCAAACGTCTCTGGGGGTGCAGCAGCTAGTGACTCTCCAGCACGTCTGCTAATCACTCATTTGTCTCCTCTCGAAACAAAAATGGTTTACTGCCCCTCACGAGACAGAAACAGCTGCCAGTCCAAACCGAAGTGCACTTTTCAGAAACCAAATAATTCAGACAGACGGGCACAAACAACTTAGAAACCAAATAACTTAAACAAACCTAGACAAAACAGCACACGATTTAGGCAACCCTAGCACACGAGAAATCAGACGATTTAGGCAAACCCACACATGAAAAACCAGAAATCAGTACATGAAAAACCAGGCAATTTATACAAAAGGTCACACAACAACCAGACAGAAAAAAACCGCGGTGTCCCTTTACCTCCCAGCGTGGTTCTTGGATTAAGGTGGTCGCATATCCCGGACGAGCCCCCAAATGAAGACCCCCATACTCGGGAGACCCTTCCTCAAGCCTCCGGAATCGCGACCACCCAAAAATCACAAGAAACCATACCTGGATGCAATCAGCAGAGGTTTATTAGGGGAGGAGCCGGCGGTCAAAAACGACATGCTCTTTAGCTCCAAGAGCAGGGTTTTTGGCCACGTGTGGTGGGATAAAGGGTCTTTTATAGCATGGGGTGGGGGGAGGAAGGCATTTTCGCGAGCTTACACATGATTGGTTGTTTTACAAATTTTGAACATAGCACTGGGAAGACCAAGGGAGGGGTAACCAAGAACAGTGGAACATTTCAGAGAATCTAGCCCAAACGATCTAGAGTCACTTTTTCCTTCCGGCTATAGGGCTATGGCCCCACCTAGGTGATAACATCTTTATCTGTAGTCAGGAATGCCTTCCTGCCTTGGGTGAGGCTTGGGGAATGTAATCCAGCAAGTGTCCTTCACCTGGAATGTGAAGGCCTGAAATCTTATTTTCAGTTCCGAGTTCTGTAAGGCGGAAAAATCTACACATATTTCATAAAATGGCCTTTATAATTTTTCACTCTACAGTACTCCGCCACGTGGCTTAGGCAGCCAGACAGGCCCACACACAGACCTTGCGGTTCCTCTTTCCTGATACCAGACTGCATATTTCTTCAAACACACACCGGCTTATTGGTAAGGAAATTTCAATTGGCTGGGAGGGACCCTAGCCATCCAAATAAGACCTGGCCAGTCTTCCTTGGGCGGTGAAGTGTTGGCATTTGTTTGCCCTGGTCCCTATGACTAGCCTCCTAGCCGAACCACTATTTAGGACATTGGCCACTGGGTGACTCCCCTCCCCTCGAAAGCAATTTACACCCTCCCTCCCAATTAGCTCTAGCAGCTGTCGAAAGCCTGGTACCAGGGTAAATTGCTTCCCACCGAACTCCGGGAGTTCGTGCTAGCCCCTTGGGTAACCTCGTGACGACCTGGTTACCCAGGCCGTTGGCTGATTTCTTACCGCCTTTCTATCGGGACGCCGATACGATAGCTTGGTAAGCCCTCCCTGTCACCCAATAGGCGCTACATTGTCTTCGGCCGCACTCTCAGGCACCCCACTGGGTTGTCTCCTTAAAAACCTCAGATCTCTAAAATTAACGCCTACTTTGAGGCCTTCCAAATTGATACATCTCTACAATGAAGTCTGGATTTGGTATACTCTAGGTAATGGTTTAAAATGGCCACCTAATGACACACTAGACCCAGTCATTTAAAAGGGTCTTCATACATACATACAGCAGTCTGGTAAACGGAAAAATTCCCTATATCCAATCTACTTTCGCTCTAATCCCTCCATGTGTTCTGTCTGTTCCTAACCTCAGGTTTTTTTTAGCCATCCGCCACTGATCAGAGTAACCATCCTCATGGTCCCAAGAAAAATTTCTTGAGCTCAGAGCTAACCCTTTTCTTCCCTGACCCTCCTTCTAGAACTCCTCTTGGGTGAGACACATCCCCTCTCCTCTTGAGACAGTTTCTCGCAGCTGAGTACCCCAGGCCGGGCCTGGACAGACTGTTCTCTCTCGCAGGAGCACTGGCTCCAAGCTCTAGTCCCTAGTGTGTCTCCCCCAAGGGTCAGTTGGCCACCTGCTGATGCAGGCCTCTTCCCCATTTTGCCTTCTCTGTCATTTGCGACTGGCTGTGACCATTTAGCTCAGCTGGTTCGCCTGAAAAGCAGCGGGTCCAGGACCCTGCTTGCTCCCTTCCCCTATGTTCCTTAGCTCTGCTCTGGGTCTACTTCTTACATTCTGCCCATAGCCCCAGCTTTCCTGTAAAGTGAGTGCAGACCCTAGCTGCTAAAGGCACTGGGCAGTGGCTTCCAGCTGCTAATAGGAAGTCCCGCCCTACCGCCACAGCGGACCTGACCTCTGCCCTCAGCTGCGGGCCCATAGCCCCAACTTTCCAGCCATTTGATCGTATGCCACTATTGCCAGCTTTCTTATTCTGTTCCTAGCCAAATGTTTTCTTGCTAATACTAAAATGTGCTTTTCTCTACCTACAGAACCCGCCAAAGCTACTTAAACCTCTTTCCTATCCTGTCTTAATAGATTTTTACTACCGCTATTAAATTCTATTCAGTTACAACCAAACCTTATGGCTCTCAATCCTGTCAGAAGTCTGCTAAAAGTATATTTAAGTTTGTAGCCGACAGAACTCCCAAAGCCTGTCACAGTTGACCCAAGATGGTTTCAGAAGACTTGGACACCTAGAAGATACAGCCTGGATTACATGCGGTGATACGGTCACTAACAAATGCAGCGGCAGTGGGCTAAACTGGATGCTGTGAGTCAAATGACTTGGCTAAACCAAGGTAAGTCATTTCTCATGTCACGCGTATCCACTCCACAGAGAAAAAGCCCTGCGCCTTCTGTGCTTGGAAGCCAAACTGACTTCGCTCAAGAAACTATGGAGACCATGGGAACTGTTGACTAGTGGACTCTGTCATTTTTAAAAATAATATATAACTGCTAGATTATTGTTTACTCTTTCAGGCTTCTGACTACATTGACAGCTAAGCTTTCACAGATATTATCTGTTACCTCATTACCTAAACTCAGTTGCCATCAATTAAATGCTTCTTATTTCCTTTTCTTGCTACTCCACTGTCCTAATATCTGAGTTCCTATAAACTTGCCTACCTCTAATAAAACATGCCACTATATGATCCAACAAAGGTTCATCTTAAAGACTGCTTATGTTATTAACTCATGCTGTTATCGCTTTTGTAAACTTACAAACTACAGGAAACCCACTCAGATTTACCTTTCACGGACCAAATAGATGTCATCTGGATAAGTATATCTGCCTAAACTTCCCACTTACCTATTCCAAAGGGTGGGATCCCTCTGGGTTTCAAATGTACATCTTAGGAAAATTTTCTTTCCCCAAATGTACTTAATCTTATTCCCTACATCTTGTCAAGTCCAGGCACATCCAGAACAACTCCAGAGAAGCAACTTCTAGATGCTCCATCTCCTGACACATACACAGCTGCTTCTACTGGACCTGCTCCTTCTGACCTGTCCTCAGATGGCTCCATGGACCCTGGACAACAGGAAACAGCCAATTCTACGACCGGACAAACACCCCCATACCCATTCTTCTGTGTTTCCCCTAGAGACACGTCGCCCCCAATGCCAGCAGGAAGTAGCCAGATATCACGACGTCCCTATTCCTACTTCACAGTCACCTCTTTCTAATTTTTTCTTTTTAATTAAACCAAAACGGTGGAATGTTAGTATTCCGTCTAAACTCCACCTCCCCAGTTACCTGGCAACAGCCAGGTATGCTCCTCCCCACAGTTACCTGGCAACCGCCAGGTAGTCTGATCCACTATAAAAGGGGCTGCTTGCCCCCTCCTCTCTCTCTTACTCCCTCTCTTCTTCTCTTGCTCTTGCTCTCTTCCTCTCTTACCCTCTTGCCTCTCTGTCCCCTCCCCCACCTTCCTCTCTCTCCACGTGGTCATGGCCGGCCTCTACTTCTCTTCTCTCCCCACCTTTGCCCTTTCCCTTGAATAAACTTTCTCCCCCTTGGAACCACATGGTCTGGAGTGGTCTGTTCTGAGCTGCGGTCGGACTTCTTCTTAAAACAACAACAGTTCCACCTATTTGTTAAAGGAGACTCAATGAGTAGAGACTAGTACTCTCTTGTATCCAACAACTGTAATACTGTGAGTTAGCACATGACAGGCATCCAGAAAATATTGTTTGCATGAATAAGTAAACATTAAATTGGAGGCTAACTGTGTCTTGGAGTTTTTATCTCAGTTCCTTCTAAACGCAGGTGAATGCCACTGCCCTAGTGTCCAGGCTTTTCTCTGAAAGCCCAGGCTACTCTATAGATCGTCGCACATGAGGAGGGTGTCCTAGGGATGCCAGTCAAGTGGAGCAGAAAGGAATAGCATTTCCAAGGCTATCTGAAGTGTGGAAAGCAAAGGAGAAAAAAAGTGAGGCTTATAGGGTATGGGGGGGGGGTGAGGTGATGGGATATGAAGGGGTGAGGTGACAGGATATGGGGGGTGAGGTGATGGGCTATGGAGGGGTGAGGTGATGGGCTATGGGGGGTGAGGTGATGGGCTATGGAGGGGTGAGGTGATGGGCTATGGAGGGGTGAGGTGATGGAGATATATTCTGCAGGCTGTTTCTGTACTCACTGTTATACAGGAGCTGCTCCGAAAGCCAGTGGTGTAATACAACAGCAATGTATTGTTTCTTGTAATTACTTGGTTTGACTAGAAGATTCTATGAGTACGGCCTGGGGAGTCCTCATGAGGCTGCTCAGTCCGGACATGAGGACGGATCCTTCTCCCCTTGTGGTTTCTCATTCCTACTGTCTTGTCTTTACGTATTACCCAGCAATTGTATTTCTAAGAAAGTCAGTGAAGGCAGGTACCAATGGATAAGCACTTATCTAGGCTGTGTTTGCTTTACATTTGGTCATGTTTCATTGACTAAAGTAAAATCACATGACCACCCAGAGTCAGGACAGAAGGGGATGATGTACAAGGGTGCAAAGACCATCAATGGAGGCTTACAAATGCCAGTTGTAAACACATAGGACAGGACAAGGGTGGGCATGATTGATACATTCCAGGGGATCTGATGCCCTCTCTGGCCTCCACAGTCACTGAGTGTGCAAGTGGTACAGAGACATGTTTGCAGGCAGAATATCCATACAAAATAAAAATAAAATAAAATAAGAGACATGAGACACCCCCCCATATATATATATATACTATTTATGAACAATCCTCCAAGTGCTTTAGAACCTCCAAGAAGTAGGATGGCGCTGTGCTTAGAAACCTTATGGTTTTGAATGTGCAAATTTGCTCAGTCCCTCACTGATAGATATTAGGATTGCTTCCAGTGTTTACATCGCCAATGAACTTCTTGCTGTTCTTCTTCTTCTTTTTTTTTTAAAGATTTATTTATTTATTTGTTTATTTCATGTATGTGGATACATTGTTACTGTCTTTAGACACACCAGAAGGTGGCATTGGATGCCCATTGCAGATGGTTGTGAGCTACCATGTGGTTGCTGGGAATTGAACTCAGGACCTCTGGGAGAGCAGTTAGTGCTCTTAACCACTGAACCATCTCTCTGGCCCCTTTTTGGCGTTCTTATTTCAAAAATGCCCTTGAAATCTTCTGAAGGTCTCTCTTTAGGACCTATATCAACCTTGCCGCATATGCCATCTGTGTTGGGTTCTTTTTGTCTTAGCTGTTTTGGTCATGGATTTACATTTTGTTTTGGACTTCTAATAGGAATCCATAAATTGTTCTCAAGCAACACAGCATAGACTTTAAAAATCTTCTTTCAACCCACTCACTAAATTATCTCTTTAAAAAGATCTACTTGTATTATTTTTTTTCTGTGTATGTGTATCTTGTGTATGGGCTTGTACATGTGAGTTCAGGTGGCTTCAGAGTTCAGACAAGGGCTTTGGGTTTCCCTGGAGCTGGAGTATGGATGATTGACAGCTGCCTGATGTGGATACTGGGAATGGAACTTGGATTCTATGCAAGATCAGCAAGTGCTCTAAATCACGGAGCCATCTACCTACCTTTTAAATGTAACCTGCATTTGGTTAAGAAACACCTCAATCCCTACGACATGGGATTGTGAGCCAGTCATACTCCTTGGCTGACTGAGTTGTATGGAATTGTGATTACCAGGTTACCACTCCCTCCTTAAAGAAATGGCATACCATTAGCAT
Organism: Arvicanthis niloticus; assembly: GCF_011762505.2. Classification (NCBI taxonomy): domain Eukaryota; kingdom Metazoa; phylum Chordata; class Mammalia; order Rodentia; family Muridae; genus Arvicanthis; species Arvicanthis niloticus. The sequence continues at coordinate 51,200,529 of NC_047666.1, read as the reverse complement.
TTCCAGCCCTGTGCCCTCTGGCTGGCTTGTACTTTCAGAGGTTAAGCTCTCTCCAGTAGTTTGGAATGGCTGGACTGGGGAAAGGTGAGTAGTGACAGAATCTAGCTGGAACCACGAGTGCTTCTGCCATGCTTGGGACTTTGATGCTGGGCAGAACATTGCCATGGAAACAGTAACACTTCCTCCTCACTCTTTGTCTCAGACTGCCTCTGCCCTTGATAGGAAACTTCTCAAAGGGAGGGACTCTCCTGGTTGTTTTGTATGATCCAAGTACCCTGCAGTAGTATCTGGGTCAAGATACACAGGGAATATTTGTTGGATGAATGAACAAATGAATGAGTGATTAGCTGAGTGAGGAAAAGAGTAGGCAGGATTCCCTATGCTACAGTCAGGTAATGTTGGAATGCTCAGTGTGGAGAAAGAGGAGTGATGGGAGGTGGGGGGGGGGGGGGGGGGGGGGGGGGGGGGGGGGGGGAGCCAGAGTTCAGCATAAGATGAAATTTGGAGTGAGAAAACCAGGACACAGATCTTAGCGAGGCCACCTACTAACTGCATCAGTTTGAACAGGTCAGGAAGAATCTCTGTTCTTTTGCACAAAAGGAACAAGGGAAGGAGCCAACCAGTATTTGCTGAGTGCTTGCTGTGGCCTGGGGCTAGGGCTGGGACATGGCCAGGGGATGGAGTCTTTTGTCACCATGGGGGTGCACTACGTAGTTCAACTTCAAGGGAGACCTTCTGCAAGGGGTTCAGTTAGCTGTGGCCTCTTGAGCCTGGCTGGGACACTCATGCTGATGCTATCTTCACAGTGACAGAGCTCGAAAGCATGATAGAGCCGGAAGCTCTCCCTGCCCAGCCTCTTTGCCTCTCTCTCCATAGCGTCAGGCCATGTGTTCTGAGGCTCTCCTTGCCACTTCAGCTCCCTCTCCTCCACAAGTGTTTTCCCCAGCATGTCTCTTGGATGTTTAATTCCGTCTTAACACCATCTTCTAGAAGGCCCAACTCTATAATGCTTTATTCCTTAGAATCTGAATGATGGTGGGCAACACATGATAGCACGTGTTACTTATAGACCTTAAGGATACAAGAAGGTTATGTTGTAAAGAATTGTTAAGGAACTCCGTCCTCCAATGTGGTCATCTCCATTGTCTTCAGAGCAGCTGTGATTTCTGTTGATGCTGCCTTATAGAAGGAGCAGGTGGGTAGGTCACTGGCCCTCACCTGAGATTTCAGCCACTCCCATGCCAGCTGCATATGATCTCAGGAGGTACTAGGGCAGAGGAAATCCTGCATATCAGATATTTACATTATGATTCATAATAGTAACGAAATTGCAGTTATGAAGTAGCAATGAAATAATTTAATGCTTGGGGTCACCACAATATGAGGAACTATATTAAAGGGTTACACCATTAGGAAGGTTGCAAACCACTGCTCTAGAGTCTATAGAACGTGAAAGGCAGGGGTGGGGACAGGGAGACGACTCCATCTGTACAGATATGGGAAAAGCCATGTGGTAATGCAGCTGCTTTGGGGTAACCAAAGCAGACCCGGGGAGAATTGCTACTTTGGCCTGTCACTGGGGTTCTGTCCTAATTTGCTTTCTATTGCTGTGGTAAACATTAGGACCAAAGGCAGCTTGAGGAAGAGTTTATTCGGCTTACATGTTCTGATCATAGTCCATCAAAGAGGAAAGCCAGCATAGGAGCAGAAGTCAAAGCCTGGAGGCTAGAACAGAAGAGGCCATGGAGGAGTGCTGCTTACTGGCCTGGTCCCCATGGCTTGTTCAGCCTGATTTTTTTTTTTATGCAACCCAGGACCACCTGGCCAGGGATGGCAGCAACCACAGTGGCCTGGGCCCTCCCTTGTCAACCATCTGTCAAGATGGAGGCAATGTGACAAAGGCAATTCCTCAATTGACATCCTCTCTCCCCAGATGACTCAAGCTTATGTCAGTTGACAAAACAAAAGCAAAACAAAAAGAAAACCCCTAACTAGCACATACCCTATTTGGGGTGGGCAGTCATTTGGTCATGTCTCCATAGGAAAAGTTTGTGCAGCAGGCTAGCACGGAGTAAGGGTTCAGTGAAGGATATCTGTGGCTGTTGTCAGCTTTACTGACTTAACTGACCTTGTGTCAGGGGAGCTGGTGAAGAGCCGCATCTGTGAGGCGTCAGTGCCATCAGTTTGTTTAGGCCGGAGGCTGCCTCTGAATCTCCACATCCTTAGATGTCCCTTGAGGAACTAGGGGGCTAATATATGTGGGTACTGGGAACAAGAAGAAGCTCTGAGGAAAGAAAGACAGAGATGAATTAGAGGCCTCTTCTGAATAAATATCCACTTAGCAGCCATTGCTCTGCTTCTTGTTGGGCGCTGGTTATCAAGTGGTCAGGACACAGGTGCTGTTAAGGAGCAGAGATGTCAAAAGGGAAGATGGGGCAGATAGTCTTCGAGCAGAGCCCTCAGGAGAGATGCAGATGCTTGTGTCAGCATCACCCTGGGCATTGCCATTTGGACAGTTCTGTCTGTAGAGCGAGTCAGCTCTTCTGGCTTCTAGATGCGCCCATATTGTATGTCCATCTGACGAGTGCTTAGTCATATCTGTTTCCTGCCAAATGGATAGTTTCCTAAGCATGGAGACCCCCCCAAGTCCCTTGGTCAGGTGCGCCTCTAAACATCAGCGCGATGCTCAGCACAAAGCACCCGTGTAGCCAGCTTTCCAGTGCGGCAACAGATACCCGAGATACTAAACTTGACAAAAGAAGACATTTATTTTAGCTCAGTTTGGAAATCTCAGTCTGTGAATGGTTGGTCCTCTTGCTTCTGAACCAGTGGTGAGGCACATCGTAGTGGCGACACGCAGTATGGAAGAGAGCTCTTTGCCTCAGGTGCAGATAAACGAAGAGACCAGAGTCTCATAATTCCCTTCAGGCCTTGCCTCTCACTGTTACCGAACGCTTCCCACTAGGCTCCGTATGAAGTTCTACTCTTCCTAGCAACACCTAGCGACACAGTGGCCCAGGAACCAACCCTTTAACACATGGACCTTTGAAGTACACTTAAGATTTAAACTGCAGCGCATTTACAGTTTCGTGACTGCGAGAACAGCCTCTCTTTCCTGAGGTGGTCATATGGCTTTAATAAGTGCATGTTTATCAAGTGTAATTCACATAACACGTGTTAGTGTGGACTTCTCAAATTGGCACAGTCTTAGGCGCTGACACAGTGAGTGATGTAGTCTTCCGGTTCCTTCCCTACTCACGTGGTTACTTGGGGGAGGGGCTAAATGAAGTCATAAGAATAAATCATTCTCAGCAAGGTTAATCATGTGATCAGTATTCAGACAGCATTCGGTAAATGATATGTATCATTTAAGTTATTCAGGATGAATGAATTCCCAAGATCTGTACAACAGCATGCCTAGAGTTAGCGCCATCCTGCCTGTGCATAGCACCACACTAACAGGAAAGTCTCATGTTGAGTGCTTAAAATTAAAAACAAATAGTGGGGCGGTGATGACTCATGTCTCTAATCCCAGGACTTAGGAGGCAGAGGCAGGAGGATCTCTATGAGTTCAACGCCAGCCTGGTCTTCAAAATGACTTCCAGGACAGCCAGAAGCCCTGTCTTAAAAATCAAAAATGAACGAACAAACAAACAAACAAACAAACAAACTAACAGGCGTAATGGTGCATGACTTTAATCCCAGCACTCAGGAGGCTGAGGCTAAGAAGACTTTTTGTGAGTTCGAGGACAGCCTGACCTTTACAGCCAGAGTATAAAGTGGGCCCCTGTCTCAAGACAATAACAATAACAAAAAGATCCATCCAAACCCTAAGTTAACAAAAGCTAAGGGGAAAAAATAGAGGCAGCGTTGTAACTTAACAGCATGTCCAGAACAAGTGATCAGCACGACTAAGATTTATTCTTTGCATTCTTCACAACACATTCCCATTTTGAAATAGCGTGGTAAGAGAATGTGTGGGGGTAAACGGGTTAACAATCTCAGGTATTACCATTGTCAACTTCCGATATCCTTTTACTGTTCTAAATGCTGAAATGCAGAGAATGGAAGCATCTTCCTTGGGTTACAATGATCTGGTCAGAGCAGCCACTAGGAATATTCTCAGAATGCCTCACCAGGTGGCGCTCTTTTACCGGGATAGGTTCTGACCAACTCCCCCCCCCCCCCGCCCCCCCTTCCCAGCATGCAGTGGCCTCTCCCAGCCAGGACAGCTCAGCATTGTAGAGCTAGCTGGGATATTGTGTCTAGGCCTTGTTTCAGACAGGGAGAAATAAAATTTTGAGAAAATACGTCTCTGGGCCCAGAGGCCCCACGTCACCAGGTGGTAGTAGGGTGGAGTCCTGATTTATTCAATTCAATTCAGAACTTCATCTGCTTCTCTCAGCATTGCATCTCTTACTCAGCTCTCTGCAGACTCTTTTAGATCTTGCCTTGCAGGCTTATCCTCACACTGAACCCCGGTGGGGAGAGCTAGTGCTTCCCCACTAGGCATTTGCCAGTTTCTGCAATTACGGGTGAAGGTGTTTGGGAGCAGGAGAAGGATGGATGTAGGCAGGCTCTCGTCATTTCTTCCCCTTCCGGAGGCATTCAAGGGCAGTGTGTGTGCAGCTAGGGGCAGGGACCTGGAACCAAACCATTCTCGTCACAACCCATCCTCTTCGCAGCAGGATAACGGGTTGTGAGGAGTAAACTTGTGTCTCATTATTCTATCCATAAAGTTGGGGCAATAAAATATCCCATGGGAGCTGCACTCACTGCAGTTGGAGGCATAGGGTATGAGAATGTGAACATCATGGTTCACCAGCATCCGACCTGGACAGAGAAGCTTCTGGGAGGATGCTGGGCTGCCCATAATGGCCCTCGCCTGTGTATTCCTGCCACAGCATCCTTTTATGATACCTGTCACATATTTCAGTGATGCTGTGTGATGTGGTATGTTAAATCTAGGGTCTTATACTCAATGGACCTGCAGCCCAACCCAGGGAAGTAGGTACCAAGCATGTTCCCATCACATGGAAGAGGCTCAGATGTGACAAAGTCATCTCTCCAGGGTCACTGCCTAGTGACAGACCTCACAGTCAGGCCTGCCTGGCTAATCTGTAAGATTAAGCTCTTTACTTCTGCATTCTACTGCCTCTTTTTGAAACTGGCAAAACCAATAAGCACGAACCCCCTCAGCAGTGTGGGCATCATCCGTACTCAGGGTACGCCTGCAGGGTCCACTTAAAAAGGGTCCTTTTAAAAAGGGCCATTGATCAGCAGGATCTTCACTGTAGCACAGGATAGGCTGAAGCTCTCTATTTAGAGCAGGCTGTCCTCGAACTCACAGAAATCCATTTACCTCTTCTTCCTTAGTGCTGGGATTACAAAGGCGTGAGCCGCCACACCTGGCTAGATTTATTTCTGTTGATTTACTGTCTGAATGTGTCTGTGTGAATAGATGCCACCTGTATTGGGATGATTGAAGAAGGCAGAGAGGGTGTTGGATCCCCTTGGAGCTGGAGCTTTGCGCGCTGGGAGCCTAGTGAGAGTGTTGTTAAGCAATCTTTGATCCTCTGAAGAGCAGCAAGTGCTCTTAAGCACTGAGCAGTTTTTTAACCTGGGGGACAAAGATATAGATGTCATTCATGCTTTTCTGCTCCCCCAAGGTCCCTTGAGTGACAAATACAAGGACTCTTAGATTATATTTAGCCCTGCAACCTTCAAGGGTCACCTTCCGCCATCTCACTTTTTTTGTGCAGCCTCAGGCTAGCTCTTCAGGCAGCCAGGCAGCCTGCATCCCAGGCACGTGAGGTCCATCCAGCCATCCAAGATGTAACACAAGCACTCTGTGACTCAGACCAGACTCTCTGGGATTTTTCCTTTCTGGACATGTGACACTCTCTGCACTATCAACAGCTTTTAGCAAGGAAAGAAACAGATACCACACTACTGTCACAAAATGCATAGAAAATGGATAGTAGGCCATGATGAGGGAAGGGTAGGAAGAAGGAAGGTGGCAGTATGCATATATGCATTGTCTGTCTGTCTGTCTGTCTGTCTGTCGCCTGTGATGATCTTCTAAACAAAAAGTCTCAATCTCATCTATGTCAAGGTAATGGCCGTTGTGAGGAGCTGTCCTGGTGTGACTATCATCTTTGTCTGCTACTCACCAGATAGTATAACATTCCCTGAGGAGTGCGACAGCCAAATGTCCCTAGACATTTCGGATGTGGTAGGGGATAGAATCGTTTCTTCACTGCTCTCTTACTGAGAACCATTGTTGTAAAAGCAACCGCTTCTTCATTCTCTTCCTGAAAATGTATTAAAATTTTTCTGGCTCTTGCTCTTGCCTTCCTGTTCCCGCCGTCTCCCTATTCCCTTCCCCCCTGTCTCCAGGTGCTCATGGCCAGCCTCTACTTCCCTCCTCCTCCTTCTCTCTCTCTCTCTTTCTGCCTTTCTCTGGCTCTACTACCTCTTAACTCCCCCCCCACCCCCATGCCCTGAATAAACTCTATTCTATACTAAAAAATTTTTTCCTGAGTGCTGGAGAGATGGCTTACAGTTAGCAGCATACACGGCTCTTGCAGAGAACCAAGTTTGTTTGCCAGCACTCACACTGGACAGCTCACAACTGCCCGTGCCTCTAGCTCAAGGGAATTCAACAATCTCTTTCTGATTCCACAGTTACCTGCACCCATGCCTGCACATACCTACACACAAGTGCACACATTTATATACAGTTAAAATAAACCTAAAAAAAAAAAGACCTTTGTGTGCCTTGGTGTCCTAGTTAAGATTTCTATTGCTGCAATACTGGTGTGACACTGGCCCCTTCTTAGGCACTGCTGATTTCTCTGCTCCAGCTAATGGCCATCAACTGTCCCAGTTAAGCCAAAGTTTCACCTTAGTGGTGCTGGTTCTCTTGTCAACCACAGCTGATTCTTTGGCCACAGCTGACTAGGACCACCGAATCTAAATTCCAAATATCAAATGGCCCTGAAAGAGTCTTTTGGTCCCTGTATCACGTCACACGCCAGGCCTCCATCCCCTGCGTTGCTCTGAGGCTCATCTCCAAGTTCTCACAACATCTCACCAAGCTTTGAATACTCAATGGCTTTCCTAGCTCAAGTTTACAACATCCACCCACAGTCCTTCCCCAAACAGGGAGCTCAGCTGCACCACAGCAATGCCAGCTTCCTGGTACCAATTTCTTCATTAGGGTTCCTTTTGCTGTGATGAAACACCATGACCAAACAGTCTGCAGAGGAAAGAGAGTTTATTTTGCTTACACTTCCATATTATAATTCATCATCTTAAAACAGTCAGGGTAGGAACTCAAACAGGACAGGAACTGAGAGGCAGGAACTGATGCAGAGACCATGAAGGAACGCTGCTCACCGGCCCTCTCTTCATGGCTTGCTCAGTATGCTTTCTTACAGTATCCAAGACCACTAGCCCAGTAAAGACACCGCCTACAAGGGCTGGCCATCCTATATTAGTCATTAGTTAAGAGAATGTTTAGAAGCTTGCCTACAGCCCAATTTTACAGAGGCATTTTCACAGTGGAGGTTCCCACTTCTCAGATGACTCAAGTGTGGGTCAAGGTGACATAAATTTAATCAGTATACATGCTTCGCTGTCTCGTGAGCCAGATATCCACTCATCCTTCAAGAGCTCAGAATTCAACTAGGGAGGCAGGGGTCAACAGAGACAAAAGCTAGGTGCTCAGACAATCACAGGCACAAATACTCTAATGACTGGGGTGATCCCAAAAGCTTTCCCAGGAGGATAAATGGCAGGTGTGGTGAATGAAGGACACTCCAGGCAGAAGGGATACATACCAGGAAAATGCGGAGTGTGACATGTTAGAAGCAAAATTTTAGAATGGCTGTACCCCCAGAGCGTGCACCAGGAAAGACTAGGAGGCAGGAGAGGTAAGCAGGTCAAGGCAATGATGGTGCGACAATGTCTAACCCTCATTGAGAGCCTTGTACCTGTCTGCTTCTGCCTCACTGCAGATGTAGAAACTAACCCACTAAGTGGTGAGGTAGCATGCCTAAGGCACATAGTGCATGCTGATTTCTTGTAAGCCTCATTAAGAAACTTGGTCAAAGAGCCAAGGAAGTGGAAGGCTAGCTGCAACATACTGAGGCACCCACACTTACTGGGTGGAACAGTGCCACTGCGTTTACCCCAGCATTCTGTGGTGTGTCTGGAGCTCAGCTGGGCGAGGCCCTTCTTGGTTTAAGCTTGTAGTCTCAAGGTGGCGACGTCATGGTTGGGGTGGGATGTCTGGCACCTGTCCATCATTCTGGATCTGCTCCTGTAACCACTTTCTTAGCCTGTTCTTTCTGGTTTACAAGCTGCCAGGTCTTCTTGATGCCTAGACTCCCAAATCCTCAGACCTCATCTCCTATGTATGCTGGTCAAAGTGCTCATGGGCAGATGCATGGAGAGGGGAATTAGGTTGGGCTTCTGATGGAGGGAGAGTCAAGTGCATGCTGGGAGGACAGACTGGTTTGAGGGCATCTTTGGATACTAGCTAGCACAGTTAAAACTTTTATTCCAGAAGGAGGCTGTGGCAGCCTTATGGAAGATGGATTGAAGTGGACGATTAGAGACATTGTTCTCGTTCACTTTCTGTGGCTACACTGTCCAAAAGCAAATTGGTGACACAAGGCTTGATGTGGTTGATAGGTCACAGTCCATCATTGAGAGAAGCCAGGGCAAAAACCCAGGGCAGGAACCCAGAGGCAGGAACTGAAGCAGAGGCCATGGAAGAACACTACTAATTGGCTTGCTTCCCCTGGCTTGCTTATACAACTCAGGAATGCCTGCTCAGCAGTGGCTGCCCAAGGTAGGCTGAGCCCCCCAACATCAATCAATGCTCAAGGTAGACTGAGCCCCCCAACATCAATCAATAACAAAGCAAAACCCCACAGTCATACCCACAGGCAAAGAGAGGCAAAGAGAGTTAAGGTTCTTTCTTCCCAGGTGTGTCAAGTTGACAATCAAAATTAGCCGTAGAAACCATGGAGATTAATTATGGACCACTGTAATAAACTTGGGTAGTTTCAGTTGAGTTGGTCATGAACTTTCCGTTGGTTCTGTTATTATGGGATGACCAGTGCAACTGGAGTTTAACATGAAGACAACACACACACTAACTTACATTTAATGAGCACAGACTATGTGACAAATAGTGCAAAACTTCACTCTCACCAGAGCTGGCATACTGTGATGCATGCTTATAATTCTATCACTTAGAGGGTAAAACAGCAAGAGGATCATGTGTTCAAGGTCAGCCTGAGCTATCTGTCAAGGCTCTCAAGCAGAGCAGAGCAGAGCAGAGCAGAGCAGAGCAGAGCAGAGCAGAGCAGAGCAGAGCAGAGCAGAGCGCAATGCAAAAGCAAAAGCAAAAGCAAAAGCAAAAGCAAAAGCAAAAGCAAAAGCAAAAGCAAAAGCAAAAAGCAAAAAGCAAAAGCAAAGCAAAGCAAAAAGAAGTGGGAAAGTTGGGCTGAAGAGATGGCTCATTGTAGAGAGCCGTGCCTGGGCTTACAAATAATCGCTATTGCAGGATGGCGCCCACATCCGCTGATGATCTTGGCGGATAGGTTCTGTGCGCAGGCGCAAAGGCTAGGAGCGTGCCAAACTCACGACCCAACCCCGGGGCATTATATGAGTAACGAGCGAGCAGCCAATCAAGAATGTACACGCCGCCTTAAGGGCTATTTAAGCGGGCACCATTTGGGTTTTTTTGTCTGCCTCTTCATGATACAATAAACGCTTGCTGCAGAAGGATCCGGAACCCGAGTGCGTTCTTGCTGGTGAGATGCTCCCGTGGGTCGCAGCTCATTGGTAAAGAGTTCTTACTGCTTTTGCAGAGGATGTGAGTTCAGTTTTCAGAACCCATAGGTGTACAGCCATCTGTGACTCCAGTTCTAGGGGCTCTTGTGCCCTCTTTGGGCCTTTGTAGGTACCGCATGCATGTGGTGCACAGACATACATGCTGGCAAAACAGACTATGTATATAATTTTGGCTGATTTTGGTTGTCGACTTGACCACAAAACTTTAAATATGTGCATATATATATATGTATATATATATAATAAATTACATATAATTTTATATTTTATCATACATATTATATATACACACACACATTTAAATCTTTAAAAGAAAAAATGGCAAAGTCAAGCTGAATACTTGGCCTCTCTGAATTAGAAACCCGCATTCTCTTTTTATCATGATCATGAAAATGAGATGATGGTGGTGGTGGTGGTATGTGTGTGTGTGTGAGGTGGGGTGGACCTGAGTATGCATACCACATACATGGAGAGGTTAGGCGACAACTCCCAGGAGTTGAGTCTCTCTTTCATCATGGGTCCCAGTGACTGAGCTCAGGTCAGGTTTGTGTGGTGACCACTTTCATCTGCTGAGCTATCTCTCCAACCCCCAAACCTGTATTCTCAACTGCTAGTACCACACTGTCCCTGGAAACCCTGGTGAAAAATGAGTTTATGCCAGTTCCACATAAAGGATCCAAGTCAGATAAAGCTCATTAGACCTAAAAGTTTTAAACCGCTGTCATCAAAGTGTCTAGTCGTGTGTACTGAAGAAAGTACCAACAACACTGTTGCTCAGTGAGTCAATTTGGAGACCATCTCTTAGTTTGTTGATAGCTGAGAGAAAACTATGTCTCAATGCTTGTCTCCTACCCTTTCTGGAAAATCATAATTTTTAGTCAAATGAATATCTATTAAATATTATACTTTGATTATGAATCACAATTGCATTATATTAGTGAATATTGTATGATGATTATCTGATTAAAATCTAAAAAGTATGTTGTAATTATGTCTCCTTCCTTGTATAACTTTGTTTTTCTTGGAGTTAATAATATCTTTTCATTTTCTCTCATTTTTGCATTATTACCTAGTTCTTTCCTATTAGAACTCCCATGGGCCTACCAGTAGGTTGTTTTTGTTGTTTGTTTGTCAATTTTTTTTATCTTAATTCTTAAAGAATTTTATTTATATTTATTTTTCTAAAATTTGTATATGTGTACTGTATTTAAATTGTTTCCCTCTTTTTCCTCCCTTCAACTCCCCTCTCAAGTTCATGGCCTCATTTTCTATTTTACACACACACACACACTTGAATATATCAACATGACCTACTGAGTTCATTTAGTGGTACTCATATGCATGTGTTTTTAGGACTGACCAGTTGGTATTGAATAGCCAATCAAGAGGCTCATCCCTGGGGAACACTGATTCTCCTCTCTCTTCAGTTATTACTTGCCTGTTGAGGCCCAAGCTCGAGTCCCTGTTTGGGCGCCAAAATAATGTTTGGGTCCAAGCCGACCCACGTTTGGGCGGCCACTGTATCCCGGCCCAAGCTGCTGCTCCGGTCTGCGGGTCGGGGTTCAGCAAGAGCGAGGGTGAGGGCAGACTCAAAGAATGGAGACCAAACAGGGTGTGATTCAATCCCGTTTATTCTTCATTCTCTCTTCCTCTAAGTGTCTCCTGTCTGATTCTCCCTCTATAGTCTGATGTCTGGTTCTGTCTTCTATAGTCTGTCATCTGGTTCTGTCTTCTATAGTCTATCTTCTGATCTGTTCTGTCTCTGCCTTTTATATGTCTCACTTCTAAGCCACGCCTCTAAGTTACACCTATAATCATGCCCTTAGGTCTTGTCTCTAACTCTGATCTCTATACTTCTAAGTCATACTCTTAAGTCACACACCTTTAATCTCATGCACCTTTAATCTCAAGGTATGTAAACCAAGATTATCGGAGTGTTCTCAGCTGTTGTAGGCTATTGTAATTCAAGTCTCATGTCAGGGTATATGGCTCAAGATGGCTGCAAAGCTGATAGCCGCTTTCTGCTAAAAGTCGGCCCCCAACACTTGCCTGTAGCTCTTTATCTAGGGGTGGAGCCTTGTGTGTCACATTGGTGTGTCAACATGTGTTGTCATTATTCAGGTCTTGTTTGTTTTTTTGTTTTTTTGTTTTTTTTGTTTTTTTGTTTTTTTGAGACAGGGTTTCTCCTGGAACTTGCTCTGTAGAACAGGCTGGCCTTGAACTCAAAGATCCACCTGCCTCTGCCTCCCAAATTGCTGAGATCAAAGGCGTGCACTACCAGCTGGACTAGATCTTGTTTAGGCAGCTACATTGTTACGATTTCACAGATACAGCTTCCCTGTCATCTGTAGAAGACATGAGCTCCTAGCAGGTGTCCTGGTCCTCTGTCTCTTGCACTCTTTTTGTCTGCTGTGTTGAGATGGTCCCTAAGCTGATGTAGAGGTGGTGCTATGGTTGCATCAGTTGGGATTGGCCACCCCATGGTCAGTTGTTCTTTGCCCAGTCATGGCTTTCAGGGATAATTTCTGGCACAAAAAGAAGCTTTGTTACCGGGGAGTGAGAACTGCACTTATCTATGGGTATAAGGATATGTCAATAATTTCTCATACGTTCGTATAGCATGTGTTCTCAACCTTTCTTCTGTGAAGTCTTTCTCCTCCTATATACACTGAGATTTTCTCTAGACCTTTCACCTACTTGTAATTTGGGAGTTACTTTTGCTTTACTTTTATGCTGGACCCTGTGTTTCTTGGGTCCTGTGGGCTACATGCCATCCAGTCTGTCTAAGAAAGGTACAAGAGAGAAATATTTTCTGAGGTTTCTATCCCATCTGGATTTTTCAGTTTGGCTGCATAAAAATCTATTCAAATTATGTTTCCTTGAAGGTATTGTCCCAGTGTGGTTTTGGTTTTTAGGATAATGTTCTAGGAGCCCAACATAGTTATTAGTATCATTCGATTGTATCAGGTCTATCTTTCGGGATACTTCCAGGCTCTTCTCGATACCCTTGGTTTGTTAAAATTGGCATTGACCTTATTTTCTTCATAGTACTTTCAACCAGTCCCTTGTGCCCTTCAGTTTCAGGCAAACTTTCTAAAGTTACTTCTTTGGTGACTTCCCCCTCTCTTTCCTGAATGAACTGGGTTGATCCCTGACCTGTTTATCTATATTTATATAGATATTTATTTATTTTTATCTATATTTACACCTACCCTCCTGCCCCATCATTTTGCCTTTTGATTACTTCCAATCAGTCTATTAACTTTTAAGTTTCAAAAGAGTTCTTTTTCACAGATCTTGGTTTGTCTTGTTTTTGAAGTTGATTGTTGCAATATGTAAATTCTGTAGGGTTAGCAATTATAGTTTTCATTGATGGTCTTTCCTATTTATTCCTGGTTCAGTTGGAGGGGCTACTGGTCTTTTGGTCTCTCTCTCTCTCTCTCTCTCTCTCTCTCTCTCTCTCTCTCTCTCTTTAACACTTTGCAGTCTGGGTTCTTTATTTCTTTTTTTTGTGCATTAGGCCGTGAATTGGTATGGAATGGGCTCCAGGAGCTCAGGCTCCTTTTCCATTAGTCCTCACAGAGTGTGCTTCTCTAGGTGGCACAGGCTGGCACTTCAGCTGAACCCAGGTGCCCTTCTCTTTGACTTACTTCCTTTTTCTTCTGACCATTCTCCTTCGCCTGCTTCTGGAAGCTTTCTCTGCTCTTCAGGTGCTTGATGCACTGAGTGACAGATCCTCTTGGCCAGAATCTTGCCCTTAACCTGCTTGTGTACAATGATGCCCACGGCATGCTGGGTAACACTGTAGACTCTTCTGGTTTTGCCATGTTAACACTTATGGGGCGTTGCTTTCTGAATAGTGCCCGTTCCCTTGATGTCTACAATGTCAGCCTTCTTGTAGATTTGCATGTTTGTGGCCAAGGGAACAATTCCATGTTTCCTAAATGGCCTAGAGAGCATATACAGAGTGCCTCTCTTTCCCTTTGTGTTGGTCATTTTGGTGAGTTACTGGAAGACGGCTGCTGAGGCGATTTGCGCTCTCTTCTAATGAAGCCTTTTTTTTTTTTTTTTTTTTTTTTTTTAACCTGGAGACCTTACATTATCATTTTATGTTTTTGGCATAAAACCTGGTTGGGAGCCATATTGTTTTTTTTTTCTTCTCATTTCTCTGACAAAATACCCTATCAAAAGCAGATTAAGGAAAGAGGGAAGGGTTTGCCTTGGCTTACAATTCCAGGGTGTAATCTGTCATGGTGGGGAGGTCATGGCGGCAGGCATTTAAGCGAGAGTTGGTCACATTTGAAGTCAGGACTCATAGGGAGGTGGATGGTAACAGTTCACTTCCTCCTCTCATATACTCCTGCCTCCCTAGCGCCTATAATGGTGTCGCCCTCATTTAAGGTGGATTCTCCCACCAGAATTAACCCAGTTTACAAACTCTCCCATAGACATGCCCAGAGAGTTGTCTTCAAGGGGATTGTAAGTTGACAGTCAGTACAAGCCACCACAGAAGCCCTGGCTGTACAGAGAGAGCTTATGACGTGGGGCTCTTTGCGGTTGGGTTTTTGGTAGGCAATCTTGTTGGCTTGTTCTGTATTTGTGGTATATATGTACAATGGAGTATTTCCAGCCTGAAGGAAGAATAAAACATTGGTACAGTCTACTACACAGCTCAATCATGAGGATGTAAAGCAAAATGAACTATACACAAAAGGGCTGAGTATGTATTCAGTGTGGTTTCGCTTACAGGAGACAGCAGCAGCAGCAGCAGCAGCAGCAGCAGCAGCAGCAGCAGCAGCAATACACCGAGATGGAAAGTAGCATGAAAGTTAATATGGACGGGTGAAGGAAGGAGGGGACTGGCTTCACAGGGCTTCTCTCTCTCACGGCTCCCCCTCTGTCTCCCTCTTTTCCTCCCTTTCCTGTTCCTTCCCTTCCTTTCTCTGCTGTCTAGGCCAGCACTCCATAACTGAGCTATGTCCTCAGCCCTAAAATGGCAAATTTAGTATTATGCACAATTTATGTCATAAAAATAAAAAAAAGAGCAAAAAAGGGAGTGGATGAAAATATCTAACTCATTGCGACAGTACCTTCCACTTTCCAGGTGGATGTAAATATATCCTCTTTTAATATCTCTCTCTCCCTCTGCTTCTGTTTTGCTTTTCAAGACAAGATTTCTCTGTGTAGCTCTGGCTGTCTTGGAACTCACTAGGAACCAGGCTAGGGTCAAACTCAAGAGATCTGCCTGCCTCTGTCTCCAGAGTACTGAGATTAAAAGTGTGAGCCACAGCTGGCTTCCTTTTTAATCTCTTGATCATAATCTCTCTTCTCAGGAAGAGGAAGGAATAGAGGTGCATGGTCCTATAAGATATTTTTTAGTCTCTGTACATTGATGGGAAGATGCTGGAAAAGTATCAGTTTGATTGGTTTTCATACAGAAGCAAACAAAAAGTGAGTTGTGGACATAATTTATTTGTAAATGTGTACGTATGAAGTACAGAGCCTGGCTCTGAGGGCACTGAAGGGGACAGAACATGCAGTGAAGTGTAATACAGTTGCTGTCATCTTGGCTGGAGCTCTAAGTTGCTATAGCAACGGGCCCGAACAGGAACCTGATTACAGGAAGGCCTTCTTAGCTTCAACTTACATTATTTAATTAGGCACAAATGATGGGGCAGATCATCACATGGCACCCAGAAGATCTTCTACGTTGATAAGCTGCATAATTAGTCAAATCTAATAAGTCCTTAAAACAAGTAAAACAATCTCCCAAGTCTTGCTTTTTTGCATTCCTTACCCCCAGAGTCATCAAAAGTCCGAAGAACTTCCTGGGGTTTCTTTGGTAAAGTATTTGAAGCAGAGTTAGTAATAGTATTGGAGGGTTCTTCTCAGTGTAGATTGAGAAGTCACATGAGGAGATTAATGAGAGATAACAGCTTGCCACTATGGCTGTTTAACATTTTCAAGTTGTCTAGTGCGTGCAAGGTCATCATATGAAGAAACTACTATGTAAAAGTCAAGTTTCAGGACTCTGTCATGGAGTGAGAAGAGCAATTTTGAAATTTCAATTGCAATGCACTATACAGCTAGGGGAGTTTACAATAAAGTGTCGGTAGAAGCATGCAGGTTTGTGTGGTGGCAGTCACCATGTCTCAGCTTCTGGAAGATAGCAGTGGTATTAGCTATTTTTTGTTGTTGTTGTTGTTGTTGTTGTTGTTGTTGTTGCTGTGATAAAATATTATGACCACAAACAACCTCTGAAAGAATGAGTTTTGGGCCTATAATTTCTGAGGGACAAAAGTTCACCATAGCAGGGAAACATGAGAGTAAAGCTATAGACCTGGCTGCAGGAGCAGAAAGCTGAGATCTCACGTCTCCAGGCTCAAGCATGAGGCAGAGGGGAAACTCTGTCAGGAGCCATCTAGGAAAGGCTAGGGCTGACAGGGAGCCTTCCGGGAGGTGGCCCACCTTTTTGCATGGACTAAGATGGGTGAGTTCTGAGCGGCAAGGTCCCAAAGTGACTTCATCTCAGGATTGCTTCTTGCAGCTGATATGCCTTTCCTGTTATTATTAAATTAATATAATAATCTCTGGGCATTAGCCTACCCTATTGAGCAGATTTCCTGCAGATCAACAGAAAGATGAACTTTCATGAATTAATGCTGTTTAGATGGGCTACTGATTTTATTGAATTCCTAATTTGATTTTAGGAAGAAAATTTTAAGAGATAGTTTTAGTCGTTTTGCTAGGAAGATGTAGTAAAATTAGGATAAAAAATAAAATGTGTTCATTCCTCATAATAGTGAGTAGAGGCTACATAATGAGAGATACAATGAGCTTTCATAGTTACACTAAAAAGAGAAATGGGCTTGGGACAAATTTCTGCTCAAGGGAAAAGCATTCAGGCCAGAGGATGAAGCCCCAGGTGTGCACTATGATAAGACAAGGCCATGTGAAACTGTTGCTTTGAACTCTTCTCTTCTCTTCTCTTCTCTTCTCTTCTCTTCTCTTCTCTTCTCTTCTCTTCTCTTCTCTTCTCTTCTCTCTCTCTCTCTCTCTCTCTCTCTCTCTCTCTCTCTCTCTCTCTTTATTTGGTTTTACGAGACAGGGTTTCTCTGTATAGCCCTGGCTGTCTTGGAACTCATTCCATAGACCAGGCTGGTTTGGAACTCAGAAATCCGCCTGCCTCTGCCTCCCAAATGCTGGGATTAAAGGCGTGGGCCCCACTGCCGGGCTGCTTTGGATTTATAATGAATGTATACAATGAAACACTGCTTTGAACTTAGTATCAACATCCTCTTGCAACTCCTCTTTTGTAACATTTTATCTATGAGATAATTTTCTAAGAACTTTTGTCTATAAAAAGGCCAGAGAAAAGAAATAAGATTGATGGCTTGGGGGTGTGTGCTTTCCCCCATCCATCCATCCATCCATCTATTTAAATGTATGGGTGCAGCCATTTTCCATGTCACCCAGTGTGTATGTGTCTGTGTGAGTGACATCTTTCCTTTCCTTTTTCTCTCTGGTTCAAAAAGAGTTAACTAGCTCCCTGGCCAGTGAGAGGCTACAGAAAAAGGAACACTAGAAATAAATCCTTTTACTTATTTCCCCCTGCTAAACAGCATGTGCTAACTGCCAGATATTAGTGCTTATTTAACCACAAGTAATCATGAGTTGAGTTTTTAGCACAAAATAGTAAGAAAGAGTTAAAAGGCAGGAGATCATCAATCTTTTGACCTGTGTCTGATGCTGGGTTCCAAGTCAACCCTTTCTAACCACGCAGGCTCCCAGCAGAACTGGAAGTGGTGAGAGTCTTTAAATTCTGAAAGCCCATCCTCAGTGACATACTTCCTCCTGAAAGTACGACCTATGTATGACTGCTCCAAACAGTGCCACCAACTGGGAAGCAAGTGTTAAACGCCTGAGCCTATGGCAGAAATTTCTTTATCCAATTCTTTATTCAAACTGACACAGGAGTTTTAAACAGAACTGTAGAAAAAGCCATCCCTTTGAGGAAGGCAGATTGGGTTCATTAAGATCTTAGCATCATCTGAAGCCTCTCATTAAGTTGGACTCATTTCAGCCATTCTCCTTTCCCATCCTTCGTGCCAGGCAAAGTTGTCAACTGGAATTACATCCTGGTCAGCCTCCCCAGGCAAACGGTTCTTTTCAAGTCTGTACCAGTCCTGGAAGGCCTGAGGTTTTTGCTGACTGGAGCTTTACTCTCCTATCTAGAGTGATGGGCTGTTTTACAGCAGAGGGACTTTAACTGAGTTGTTCTTCCCTGGATACAAATGTTGTATAATCAAACATATAATCTAAATCATTATTTTTGTTTTTGCCTTTGTAATTTTTTTTGGCAGTTGTTAATTCTAAAGCCCAAAAGTGAGACATGACAATTTAAAAGCAAAGGTCAACCCTTCCAATCTGCATCAGTGCCTGGAGCAGTTCTAGGGTGCCAACTCTTCACCCAAGTCCCCCAAACCTAGAGGAGGCTGGACTCCCAGGAGCTCTAATACACTTAGGATTGTAGGTGAGTAGGCCTTGACACCACTCCCCCACCAAACAGGGAGTAATTGTGACCCTTGGGGACCCAGGAACTCCCTTGCAACCAGTGGCACGGGACCCTTCTGCTTTGCATTGGTGCCTGGAGCAGTCTTAGGGTGCCAGCTCTGCACCCAATCCTCCAAAACCCAGAGGAGGCTGGACTCCTAGGAGCTCTAACATGCCCAGGAACATAGGATAATAGGGTCACAGGATCTCAGGAGCTTGGGCACACCAGGATTTCAGGATCCCAGAAGCAGCCTGACTCCCAGGAGTTATCACAACCAGGGTCTCAGGATCACAGGATCACAGAGACAGCTGGACTCTGAGGAGTTCTGACACAACCAAGATAACAGGACAGACAGGCTACAGTCAGAGACAGTGAGTGAAGGTAGCACTAGAAGTAACCAGATGGCAAAAGGTAAGTGCAAGAACATAAGCAACAGAAACCAAGGTTACTTGGCATCATCAGAACCTAGTTCTCCCACCATAGCAAGTCCTGAATACCCCATGACACCAGAAAAGCAAGATTCAGATTTAAAATCATGTCTCATGATGATGATAGAGGACTTTAAGATGGACATTAATAACTCCTTCAAAGAAATACAGGAGAACACAGGTAAACAGGTAGAAGCTCTTAAAGAGGAGACACAAAAATCCCTTAAAGAATTATAAGAAAACACAACCAAATAGGTGAAGGAATTGAACAAAAAAGTGGAAGTAGAAACAATAAAGAAATCACAAAGGAAGACTACCCAGAAGATAGAAAACCTAGGAAATAGATCAAGAGTCATGGATGCAAGCATCACCAACAGAATACAAGAGATACAAGAGAGAATCTCAAGTGCAGAAGATATCATAGAAAACATTGACACAACTGTCAAAGAAAATACAAAATGCAAAAAAACTTCTAACCCAAAACATCCAGGAAATCCAGGACACAATGAGAAGACCAAACCTAAGGATAATGGGTATAGAAGAAAGTGAAGATTCCCAAATGAAAGGGCCAGTAAATATCTTCAACAAAATTATAGAAGAAAACTTCCCTAACCTAAAGAAAGAGATGTCTATGAACATACAAGAAGCCTACAGAACTCCAAATAGACTAGATCAGAAAAGAAATTCCCCCTGTCACATAATAATCAAAACATCAAATGCACAAAACAAAGAAAGAATATTAAAAGCAGTAAGGGAAAAAGGTCAAGAAACTTATAAAGGCAGACCTATCAGAATTATACCAGACTTCTCACCAGATAATATAAAAGCCAGAAGATCCTGGACAGATGTCATACAGACCCTGAGAGAACACAAATGCCAGCCCAGGCTACTATACCCAGCAAAACTCTCAATTACCATAGATGGAGAAACCAAGATATTCCATGACAAAACCAAATTTACACAATATCTTTCCACAAATCTAGCCCTAGAAAGGATAATAGAGGGAAACCTCCAACACAAGGAGGGAAATACCCTAGAAAAAGCAAGAAAGTAATCTTCTTCCAACAAACCCAATAGAAGATAGCCACACAAACATAACTCCATCTCTAATAACATAACAGAAAGCAACAATCACATTTCCTTAATATCTCTTAATATCAATGGACTCAATTCCCCCAATAAAAAGACATAGACTTATGGACTGGATACGTAATCAGGACCCAACATTTTGCTTCGTACAGGAAATGCACCTGAGTGACAAAGACAGACACTACCTCAGAATAAAAGGCTGGACAACAATTTTCCAAGCACATGGTTCCAAGAAACAAGCTAGAGTAGCCATTCTAATATCGAATAAAATCAACTTTCAACCAGAAGTTATCAAGAAAGATAAGAATGGACACTTCATACTAGTCATAGGAAAAATCAACCAAGATGAAAGCTCAATTCTGAACATTTATGCTCCAAATGCAAAGGCACCCACATTCATAAATGAAACTTTACTAAAGCTCAAAGCACATATTGCACCTCACACAGTAATAGTGGGGGACTTCAACACCCCACTCTCATCAATGGACAGATCATGGAAACAGAAACTAAACACACGCAGTGAAACTAAGAGAAGTTATGGACCAAATTGATTTAGCAGATATTTATAACATTTCATTCCAAAACAAAAGACTATACCTTCTTCTCAGTACCTCATGGTACCTTCTCCAAAATTGACCATATAATTGGTCACAAAACAGGCCTCAACAGATACAAGAAAATTGAAATAATCCCATGCATCCTAACAGATCACTACTGACTACAGCTGATCTTCAATAATGATACAATCAATGGAAAGCCCACATAAAAGTGGAAACTGAACAATGCTCTACTCAATGATAACTTGGTCAGGGAAGAAATAAAGAAATTAAACACTATTTTAAAGAATTTAATGAAAATGAAGATACAACATACCAAAACTTGTGGGACAATGAAAGCAGTGCTAAGAGGAAAACTCATAGCTCTAAGTGCCTACAAAAAGAAACTGGAGAGAGCATACACTAGGACTTTGACAGCACACCTGAAAGCTCTAAAACAAACAAACAAACAAACAAAAAAGCAAATGCACTCAAGAGGAGTAGACAGCAGGAAATAATCAAACTCAGGGCTAAAATAAACCAAGTAGAAACAGAAAGAACTATACAAAGAATTAACAAAACCAGGAGCTGGTTCTTTGAGAAAATCAACAAGATAGATAAACCCTTAGCCAGACTAACCAGAGGGCACAGAGACAATATCCAAATTAATAAAAACAGAACTGAAAAAGGGAGACATAACAGCAGAAACTGAGGAAATTCAAAAAATCATCAGATTCTACTACAAAAGCCTATACTCAACAAAACTGGAAAATCTGGATGAAATGGACAATTTCCTAGACCAGGTACCAAAGTTAAATCAGGATCAGATAAACCATCTAAACAGTCCTATAACCCCTAAAGAAATAGCAGCAGTCGTTAAAAGTCTTCCTACCAAAAAAAGTACAGGACCAGATGGTTTCAGTGCAAAATTTAATCAGACCGTCCAAGAAGACCTAATACCAATTCTCTATAAACTATTCCACAAAATAGAAACAGAAGGAACACTACCCAATTTGTTCTATGAAGCCACAATTATGCTCATACCTAAACCACACAAAGACCCAACAATGGAAGAGAACTTCAGACCAATCTCCCTTATGAATATCAATGCGAAAACACTCAATAAAATTCTCACAAACCGAATCCAAGAACACATCAAAACAATCATCCACCATGATCAAGTAGGCTTTATCCCAGGAATGCAGGAATGGTTCAATATTCAGAAATCCATCAACGTAATCCACTAAGTAAACAAACTCAAAGAAAAAAACCACATGATCATCTCACTAGGTGCTGAGAAGGCATTTGACAAAATTCAACACCCCTTCATGATAAAAGTCTTGGAAAGAACAGGAATTCAAGGACCATATCTAAACATAGTAAAAGCAATATACAGCAAACCAGTAGCTAACATCAAACTAAATGGAGAAAAACCTGAAGCAATCTCACTAAAATCAGGCTCTAGACAAGGCTGCCCACTCTCTTCTTACCTAGTCAATATAGTACTGGAAGTCTTAGCCAGAGCAATTAGACAACAAAAGGAGATCAAAGGGATACAAATCGTAAAGGAAGAAGTCAAAATATCACTATATGCAGATGATAGGACAGTATACTTAAGTGACCCCAAAACTTCCACTAGAGAACTCCTACAGCTGATAAACAACTTCAGCAAAGTGGCTGGGTACAAAATTAACTCAAAAAAATCAATAGCCGTCCTCAACTTAAAGAATAAACAGGCTGAGAAAGAAATTAGGGAAATGACACCCTCCATAATAGTCACAAATACCTTGGTGTGAGTCTAACCAAGCAAGTGACAGATTTGTACGACAAGAACTTCAAGTTCCTGAAGAAAGAAATCGAAGAAGACCTCAGAAGATGGAAAGATCTCTCATGCTCATGGATTGGCAGAATTAATATAGTAAAAATGGCCATCTTGCTGAGAGCAATCTACAGATTCAATGCAACCCCATTAAAATCCCAACTCAATTCTTCAGAGTTAGAAAGAGCAATTCTCAAATTTATTTGAAATAACAAAAAATCCAGGCTAGTGAAAATTATTCTCAACCATAAAGGAACTTCTGTGGGAATCACTATCTCTGACCTCAAGCTGTACTACAGAGCAATAGTGATAAAAACTGCATGGTATTGGTACAGAGACAGGCAGGAAGAGCAACCAGAAATGAACCCACATACCTATGGTCACTTGGCCTTTGACAAAGGAGCTAAAACCATTTGGTGAAAAAAAGACAGCATTTTCAACAAGTGGTGCTGGTTGAACTGGAGGTCAGCATGTAGAAAAATACAAATCGATCCATTCTTATCTTGAGTATAAAACTCAAGTCCAAGTGGACCAAAGACAGCCATATAAAACCAGACACACTGACACTAATAGAAGAGAAAGTGGGGAAGAACCTCGAACACATGGGCACAGGGGAAAAGTTCCTGAACAGGACATCAATGGCTTGTGCTCTAAGATCAAGAATTGACAAATGGGACCTCATAAAATTGCAAAGCTTCTGTAAGGCAAAGGACACTATCAATAGGACAAAATGGCAATCAACAGATTGGGAAAGAATCTTTACCAATCCTATATCTGATAGAGGGCTAATATCCAAAATATACAAAGAACTCAAGAACTTAGACTCCAGACAATCAAAGAACCCTCTTAAAAGTGGGGTACAGAGCTCAACAAAGAATTTTCATCTGAGGAATATCGAATGGCGAAGAAACACTGAAAGAAATGTCAACATCTCTAGTCATCAGGGAAATGCAAATCAAAACAACCCTGAGATTCCACCTCACACCAGTCAGAATGGCTAAGATTAAAAACTCAGGTGATAGCAGATGTTGGTGAGGATGTGGAGACAGAGGAACACTCCTCCATTGTTAGTGGGATTGTGAGCTGGTACAACCACTCTGGAAAGAAGTCTGGCTATTCCTCAGAAAATTGGACATAGTATTACCTGAGGATCAAGCAATACCATTCCTGGGCATATACCCAAAGATGCTCCAGCATATAACAAGGACAATGCTCCACTAT
This sequence comes from Arvicanthis niloticus, assembly GCF_011762505.2. Taxonomy (NCBI): domain Eukaryota; kingdom Metazoa; phylum Chordata; class Mammalia; order Rodentia; family Muridae; genus Arvicanthis; species Arvicanthis niloticus. Next base: position 51,177,012 of record NC_047666.1, on the reverse strand, counting down.
GTTCATAGCAGCCTTATTTATAATAGTCAGAAGCTGGAAGGAACCCAGATGTCCTTCAACAGAGGAATGGATACAGAAAATGTGGTACATTTACACAATGGAGTACTACTCAGCTATTAAAAACAATGAATTTATAAAATTCTTAGGCAAATGGATGGAGCTAGAAAATATCATCCTGAGTGAGGTAACCCAATCACAAAAGAACACACATGGTATGAACTCATTGATAAGTGGATATTAGCCCAAAAGCTCACAATATCCAAAATATAACTCACAGACCATATGAAGCTCAAGAAGAAGAAAGACTAAAGTGTGGGTGCTTCAGTTCTTCTTAGAAGGAACAACAAAATACTCACAGAAGCAAATATGGAGACAATGTGTGGAGCTGAGACCTGAGGAGGGACTGTCCAGAGACTGCCCCACCTGGGGATCCACCCCAGGTGTAATCACCATATGCAAACACTGTTGTGGATGTCAGGAAGTGCATGCTGACAGGAGCCTGATATACCTGTCTCCTGAGAGGCTCTGCCAAAACTTGACATATATAGCAGCTAACCATAGAACTGATCACAAGTTCCCCAATGGAGGAGTTAGAGAGAAGACTGAAGGAGTTGAAGAGACTTGTAGCCCCATGAGGAGAGCAACAATACCAACCAACCAGAGCTCCCAGGATCTAAACAGCTAGCCTGGGAACACAAATAAAGGGACCCTTGGCTCCAGCTGTAAATGTAGTGGAGGATGGACTTGTTGGACATCATTGGGATAGGAGGGCCTTGGTCCCTTGAAGGCTGGATGCCCCAGTGAGGGGAAATTTGAGGACGTAGAAGTGGGAGTGGATGGATGGGTGGGGGCACACCTCATAGAAATAGGAGGAGGGAAGAATGGATAAGGGGTTTTGGGAGCTGTGGGGAAAAGGGATAACATCTGAAATGTAGATAAATAAAGTATCCAATAATAATAAAAAAACAAAAAAGAAAAACAAACAAACAAAAAACAAATAATGGAACTGGCTATCACAATCGAGCATTTGAAACATTTTGGCAGCAATTTGATATTACCCATATTACTGGGATTCCTTATAATTGTCAAGGACAAGGGACTGTGGACGGGGCCCATGGAACCTTAAAATAATATCTTCATAAAATAAAAAAGGGGGAGGTATATCTCTGTACACCACAAATTTATTTCAATCATGTTCTTTTTATTTTAAATTTTAAAAAAAAATTTGGATGCCAAGGAACTCTCTGCTGAGTGTCTATGGCACTCTACAACTAGGCATACTTACGCATAGGTGAAAGGGAAGGATCCATTTACTGGCACATGGTATGATCCCAATCAGGTATTTAATATGGGGAAGAAGACATGTTTATGTTTTTTCTGCAGGATGCTGAAGAAGCATGGTGGCTGCCAGATCGATGGGTGAGATGTACTGATGCCTGGACAAAGAATGATGCTGACCTATGAGCTTGCTGAGTGCTCTGACAATGGTGACTGGGAAGCTGTATTGGACATATGTTCCTGACCCACCTTTGCTTACCTATGCCCCTGATGGGATCAGCTGCCTTGCCTCAAGCTTTTAGACCTTGTAGAACAGAGAATCAAAAAGAGAAGTTATAATGACTCTTGTATTTTTTTTTTTAATGTAACCGGTTATCTGGACTCAATTATGGACTGGTCTAGAAATCAATCCAATATTGGAAATAACAGTCATCATTTGGAAGTCTGGTTCTGGACATTTTCAGAGATATATTTGGAAGTTAGCTGCAGTTCTCTATGATGTTATGTTAGCAAGAGATAAAGTAGGGGCAGGATCTGGATTTCAAACAAGTATTAGTACATGTATTAAGGCTCTCTTAATTGTCAAGTTAAAATTACTTTTGTTTCTTCTACAGTATTTAATGTAAGTTGCATTGATTATACACTTTCTAGTTGTGTTAGTGTGTTGAAACCTGGCATGTCAGTTACGGAGGTTTATCAACCAGCTTTTGTTTTATTGCCCTGAGTATCATAGAATCTTGGTCTTCTGAAAAAACTTGCAAGTACTAGAAGTGAGTTACGCTTTAAGCAGAAGCAAGAGGGTAGTGGGCTTGATTATTACTGGTATAACAGCTTTAATTACATTAAGTGCTAGCACCACTGCTTCTGCAATTGCTTTGACACAAGAAGTTAAGACAGCTACTTTTGTTAGGTCATTTAGCAAAAAAAAAAAAAAAAAAAAAAAAGTTACTAATGTGCTGAATATACAAGAGGATTTAGATAGGCGTTTGGAACAATGGAGTGATGTTCTTTATCCTATCCAAATTATTGAAAGGAGGTCCAGAGTTTAAGAGTAAGGAGCCATCTTGAGTGTCATGCAGTTCTAAAACACATGAGCGTCATGTTAGTTCTAAAATTTACAGTGGTAGCCATTATAATTAGGAAAAAGTTTAAAAACACTGCAGTGTATTTGGCATAATTCTAACACCTCTCTGGATGTTATAACTTTGCATAGTGAGCTTATGAATTTAAAGAATGCTTCTCTGCTGAGCGTTGATGCCGCCGATACTGCTGATAAAATTACCCATGGTCTGAGGTCAGTATTTCTATTTTGATCAAGCTTCAAGAATGGCATATATAGCTTGATCATGCTAGCTCTTTTTGCCCTGAGAATACTTTTATTCTTGCCCATTGTATCTTTAACAACATCACCATGTTGGTAGCCAAAGTACATGGCTTGAACCTGAAAATAGACCCCCAGACAGAGTTACTAAATTAACAGGCTGGCAAGCTAAGGATGTTTAAGATTCTGCACAGAGCCTTATTAACCTAAGACAGAAGTGCATTGCTTTTGATAATGCCTATTCCATGATGGGTAAGAAAGGCATTCTTGGCAGACCAACCTAAGACAGACTCAGTCTTGTTTATGAAATAAAAAAGGGGGAGAGGTGGAGAGTTTTTGGGGCTGCTTGGCAAGATTTTGACACGGGCCAAGGACAAAGAAATGGGCTGCCTGGCAGGAATATGACATCGGCCAAGGACAAAAAAAGTGGGTTTCAGGAAGGAATCTGACATTACTCTAGAACAAAGAAGTAATTTCAGTTGGAATCTAAATATTAAGCTAGAACGAAGAAGTAATTTCAGGCAGGAATCTAAATTTTAGGTTAGAACAAGGAAGTAGGCTTCAGACATGAAAATGACTTTTACCTAGGACAGGGAAGTAGGCTCAGATATTTTGGTCATCCTGATAAGCCCTTAGAAACAGTGGTCACGGGAGTGTTCACGGAATTTTGTTTATTGTCTTGCTTGTTCCTTGACTAGTTTCATCTATTGTATTGCTAGTTCCTCAACCTAGAACTGACCTCAATACTTGCATGTAATTAAAATGGTATAAAAGCAAAAGGGAGGAGGGGGGGTAGGATGGGGGTTTCTAGGGAGGGGAAATGGGGAAAGGGGATGGCATCTGAAATGTAAATAAATAAAATATCCAATAAAAGAAAAGCAAAGGTCAGATATGGCTACCTTGTGCTCTTTCAGGATGACAGTAGAAGAAATGACAAAGACAATGAGTGATTAATCACCACCACTGGAGTGACATACATATCAGATGGTTCCAATTTAAGCACCTTAGAGTCCCAAGGGTCCCAGAGAGCAGTGATGGGGAGTGAGGGGAGGAGACCTATATGCTATTTCCAGGCTTCAAAAGGGACGAACCCCAGCAGCTTTTATTTACCAGAGATGACATGCTCGAGCTAATTAAACCAAAACATCAGGTTTCTTTGCTTGGGGCTAGAATTAGATCAACTCAGTATAGAAACACCAGTTACCCCGTGCTGACTGGAGGCCCTGATTGGCAGTCTTTGATTAATAAAACATGAGAAAGTGAATTCATTATCAGTTAATAAATGCATTTTGTTCTATAGAAAGTGTTTCAAAGCGTAGTCTTTGTGAAGTGAGGAAAAAATAAGATGTTTTATTTTGGTGGAACCACTGGGAATCAATGAGAGGGGTGTTCTTACTGGATGAAAAGATTAAGGAGGGCAGAGAGCAAAGGAAGCTTCATGGGGAGCAGAGAAGATGAGCCTTGCCTAAGCAGGGTTTGGGGCACAGACAGGATTTATTTATTCAGTGGCTCTCGGAAAGAGCTCTGGGAACTTGCTAAAAATGCAGACTCTCAGGCTTTGCCTACAGACAAGTCACTCTGGAGACAAGGCATAGCCATCTGGATTTTAAGAGGCTTTGGGGGGGGGATCTCGGATGCTCACACAGACCTCTACTATTGTCTCCCAAGTCTGAGATACTAAGAAACAAGTCGGTCATTCTCTGAGGTACCTGGTCTGTTGGAAATCTAAGTGGGAAGAGTGGGTTGCTGTGGATAAGTTTCTCCCTTAAACTTCCATCTGCCAACATTCTCCAACTCAGTTTACTCCAACGCGTCTTTAAGAAGAAACACCCAAGTCTTTCTCTGTGTGAAAATTTTTGAACAATGAGAACAAACTTCATTCAATTTCAGAGGCTCGGTCAGCAACAGAATTGAGCCTGAATGTGATCACTTCTCTCCCCTCACATTCATTTTCACAGATGTCTTCTTTTTTTTTTTGCCAAGTGATACACAGTTTTTCATTTGTAAGGGTGGGATAAGGTATTCCCTTTGAAAACCACATTTATGTTACTCGGGTTATGGGAAAGAGGTAAACAGGCTGGCGAGAGAACTTAGCCAGTCACTTACTGCATAAGCCTGATGATCGAGTTTGATCCCAGAGATGCCAATGTTAAGGTGGAGTGAAAGAACACACCTCATAAAGTTGTCCTCTGACATCCATGCACCTGACATGATACAAGCACACTGAAACACATGTTTTACACACACACACACACACACACACACACACCCCAACAAATACAATCTGAAAAAGATAAAGAACCATATCAGGAGTTTGTAAAAATGAGAAATACAAGGGATACATGGATGATTAAAATGTGTGATATATTAAAGATAGCCAATGTTTGTATGCACATATGTATGTGCATACGTATGTGTCTTTGCACGTGTGTCTGTATACATCTGCATTTATATTGTGTGTATATGCACACATGCGTGTCTATGTGTGTATTTCCATGTGTATAATGTATGCTTATGTGCATATTTGGTATTGATGCTTCACTGAGTGGTTGTTCCTCTTTCTTTCTTTTTACTTATTTTTTTGGGAAAAGGCTGCAGAGACATTTGATTGCAGCAAGCGTCAGAGCAAGGAAGGAAGATAACTGCATAGCAAAAGTGCTCCAGCATCAACCCACAACCTACTTGTGGAAGCAAAACTCAGTATGACAGAATCTTGCACACGGTACTTTGCCAGAACTTTGTGGTCCTACTTTTCCTTTGGTGCAAATCCGCTGAGATGTAATGAGAGCTGGAACTCTGGCATTTGCTGTCCTGACAATAAATAAGGGAACCTCCCTGGGGAGGTGGCAATTAACAGCATGTCCCCAGTCTCCAGGTTGAGATGGATACTTCACTTGCTCAGTTTACTTGGAGTCGGGAAGTGCCAGAATGAACTGGTTCACATACACACAGACAAGGTCAGTGAAAGGGCATTTATACTGACTTCCTTTCCCTTCTATAAAGTTATAGGTATGATATGATTAAAATAATGGCCATACATCCTCTAAGGCAGTGCCTGTCCAACTTTTTAAACTCAGTACAGAAAGCACAGCTTAGAATCTTGTGCATGTGTGTGCGCGTGTGCACTAATGGTCTCCACTGTTTGGAAAGCTTCCCTCTGACTCATAGGTTCTAAGTTATTGTGCAAAAAGTTTGCTTGCAAGCTGGTTAAAAGTCAATTTCCTACATTCTGGAAGTTTTTCTTCTCCCTACTCTCTCTGGGGACACCAGCTTGGTGGGGGCTGTGGCTTGGATCTGCATGTTTTGATAGGTGACCTAGAGGATTTAGATGTAAGCAGAGTTTGGATCACTTTCTGAGAAACACTATTTAAAGGAAAAAACTTAAGAAGATGGAGAGGTGGCTCAGGGGTTAAAACACTCTCTGTGCAAACATGAGGATTGGGGTTTAGATCCTCAAACCCACATAAACACTGGGTGGGCATGATATCCACCTATAATTCCAGCTTCTAAAGGCAGAGACAGAGCAGGCTATTTCACAAGACTATCCAGATCATGAGCTCTAGGTTTGATTGAGAGAGCCTGCCTCAGTGAATAAGGAGAAAGAATGATGGAGGCCAATTCCCGACTTCAACCTTGAGCTTTCATGGGCGCATAAAAAACCATGCACATACACATGCAAAGATACCCATATACAAACATACACACCACACACACATGACAAATGGGAAAAGAAAAAGAATCATGGTAGAATTCTAAAATGTTAATGTGAAAAACTACAAGTCATTGTCCTAATTTCGAGTTTCTTCATTATTTACTGAACAAAAAGTTCAAACACAGAACGGCAGACAGTGCTCCTCCCTGCACAGTCCCCACTGAGCTGTTCCGGTGTGTTCACAGCTTAGAGGAATAGTTCCAGTCTCACCGCCCTCCCTTTGTCCTGTTGTGTATAATAAAACCATGTCAATCCCTTTATTATTCACCTGATAGATGCTTTTGTGTGAATTTGTGTTCTGGCAGTATGCCAGCATGGGTTCCTTCCCGGATCTTCCTGCTGCAAGCAACCGAACATGCTGGCTCACATTTAACAGCCGTGCTGAGGGGCTGGAGAGATGGCTCAGCAGCTAAAAACACTTGCTGCTCAAGCACAAGGTACCACCTTTGGACCCTAACACCCATGTAACAAGCCTGTAACCCTAGCACTGAGTGTGGGTAGTGGCAGAAGGATTGCTGGGCCTTGATAGCTGCCAGCCCAGCTGAAATAATGAGAGCTCCAGATTTAGTAGAGACTCTGCCTCAGAAGTGAAGACTCTGCCTGAAGAGGAAGATGCCGGACTCCTCCCTTTGTCCTCTGCATGTGCACAGCTGTGTATACCTGCACAGACATGTGTGCATCCCCCGCTCTCCTTCAAAAACAAAAATCAAGCATCCCCCTCTCTTGAAAATACATATGAGCTGGGCAGTGGTGGTGCATCTTTGCTCTCAGCACTTGGGAGGCAGAGGGAGCTAGATCTCTGAGTTCAAGGCCAGCCTGGTCTACAGAGTGAGTTCCAGGACAGCCAGGGCTACACAGAGAAACCCTGTCTCGAAAATCCAAAGTAGATAGATAGATAGATAGATAGATAGATAGATAGATAGATAGACAGACAGACAGACAGACCTGAGCCAGCAAATAAAGGAGTCCTCTAAAGTATAAAACTAAGGAAGATAGTGTTCAAAGCTGACTCTTGCCTCTTAGACACGTTCTGAACTTGTTGAGCTTTGACTTTTGATTTTTCATGGCTTCAGTCATGGGGGACAGTAGACCAAAACTTGGACCCTGTTCAAGTGAAGGATATGATATAACCTATCTTAAATGGTCATGCTTTGGGGAAAGGATGATTTACTGTATGGGGGGCTGAGAATCCTGTCTCCTGAAAGGAGAAAACAACCGCCTATCTTAAACAGTTAGGTTAGACGGAGGGCCCCACAGAGACAATTTTAAGAATTAAAACTACCGTAACCACAGGTCAAACCTCTTGATGACCGAAGACCTGAATTAATACAAGGTGCTGTTAGGTGGGGTCTCAGTCCACAGGAGCTCAACAGAAGCTAATTCACTGGTCTCCTCCAGGTTTATAGGAGTTTGCCATGTAGAGGTTTAAGAAATGTCATGATGAATGACAAAGGCCGCTTTCTCACTCAAATGAATACTAGTACAAAGTACATCAGGATAACAGGACTGTTGGGACCGTAGAACAAGACTCACGGAGATGGCAAATTGTTGACTTGTCAGTCACAGAATATAAGAGATAAAAGTAAAAAAAAAAAACTTTGAAAATGACAAGTAAGATTCTTAAAAAAGAATTTCTAGGAATGAAATACAGATTCAACAGTTATTTAGATGTAGCTGAGGAAAGAATTGGTAGTTTGGGGGAAATTCTGAAAAAATTAAAATATTAATCAGAGAGACAAAGACATAGAAAGCATAAAAGAATTTGGGAGATGTCGAAGGCAGAACGAGAGGGTGTAGTATGCACAGAAATGCCGGCTGAGAAATTTTCAATATTAATGAAAACACTTTTCTACATATGCATTCAAGAAGCCCAGTAAACCTCACATCAGAGAATCAAAAGGAAATCCACAGTAGCATATATCACAAGCAAAACAGAGGAACGGGAGACAGAAGATCTTTAAAGAATGGTGACAACCCCCATTGTCTCTGTGTCAGCAAAAATAAAAACAATTAAAAATCTTAAATGTGCAGAGGAAAAACAAATCTTGTGATTATGCAGTAAAGTATTTTTCAAAAGGAGGAGGGAATGAGGGTATTAATAGGCGGAATCTGAGAGAGTTCATAACCAGTGAAATTCTGATTTGAAAAAAAAAAAATGCATGTGTGCAGGCCCATGGTGGCCAGCAGAGGGCGTCGGCTCCCCGGAGCTGGAGTTACAGGTCCTTGTGAGTCACCCATGCCGAGAACAAGCTACAGTCCTCTGGAAGAGCAGAAAGTGCTGAGTCACCTTTCCAGTGTCCCATCAGTGACATCTGGACCTTGTGTAGAAGAAGGGTCTGCAGGGGAAGGAGTGAGGAGTAAAGAACTATCAGTGCATGCGTAGAGAATAAACTTCCAGGACCAATGCCGTGAGGGGTGGGAGCCTAAGAACTACAAGATTTAAAATAAGTTGGAATTTGCGAGAGGAAATGATTAAAACTCAAATTTTTTAGTCTTTTTTATTATTATTGTTATCTCATCATCATCATCATCATCATAATCATCATCATCATTTTGTTTGTTTTTTCAATTTTTTTCTCTGTAACCCTAGCTGTCCTAGAACTTTCTCTGTAGACCAGGCTGGCCTCAAACACAAAGAGGCCGGCCTCTGCCTCCCAAGTGCTGGGATTAAAGGCGTGCGCCACCACTGCCCAGCGTTGTTTGTTTGTTTTTGAGACAGGGTCTCACGTATCGTAGCTCTTAGCTCACGGTAAGCTTTAGCTCAATATGTAGCTAAGGCCTCGAATCCTTAATCCTCTGTTTCCAGCGCCACGACAGCAAGTGTGAACCACCTTGTCCAGCTGATCTTTTTTTGTGTCTTTGTTGTTGTTTTAAAGATTTACTTTTATTTTATGTGCATTGGTGTTTTGCCTGCACATATGACTGTGAAGGTACCAGATCCCCTGGAATTGGAGTTACAGATAGTTGTGAGCTGCCATGTGGGTGCTGAGAATTGAACTTGGGTCCACTGCAAGAGCAGCCAGTGCTCTTAACCACTGAGCCATCTCTCCAGCCCCATCTTTTCAGTTTTCTTGAGGTGGAAGAGAACTAAGATGCTGATCCATCTTTAATATGAATATATATATATGTGTGTGTGTGTGTGTGTGTGTGTGTGTGTAAATATACATATATAGTGTGTGTGTGTATAAATATACATATATAGTTAGTGTGTGTGTTTGTGTGTGAAGGTGCTAAAGTGCTGTGTGGTGATGAGAGAACTCTTTTCCTACCCATCACTAGGCTTATGGCTGAGATTCTCCAAAAAGACAGACTGTACCAAGAACAGGAGCATACAAACTTATTTAAGTGTCATCTGACACAAGAGTCTTGAGAAGTGAAGGCTTCATAGACAGTTAAACCTGTGTGCTTTAGGATTAGGCCTGAAGAACAGTGGAAAATAAGAGTTGGAATCTATGAGGTTGGCTGAGGGACGAGTTATGCCCAGAGGGACATGATCTGAGGTGAGGTGGGAAGTGAGCCAGGCTTGTTCCTTCAGCTTCCCTGGGTCTCTGCACCTTCAGAGAAAAAGATGATCTTTTGGTTCAGGTTGTAGGGAATATGTCTTGTTTCTCGCAGGTGCAGCTCTCATCAGAAGAAAGTGAGAGAAGTCTCACACACTGAACTAGGGTCAACTATATTCATTCTACTGCAGTCTAGAACACTAGGGCGTCTCTCTTCCATCTTTTTCTTTTGATTCCCATTATTTAACCTTTCTCTATTTTTCTTCCTCTGCCAGGCCCTGGCTTAATCTCTGTGCAACCTTCATTTTTCCTTTTCCTTATTAGTTAGTACTGGGGATTAAACCCAAGCCTTGGGAGTCTAAAAGCAAGCCTGTTACTACTGAGCTGCATTCCCTGATCTCCAATCTCTGTTCTCCTCTCAGACTCTGAGACCAACCTCTTAGCTTTCACATCTGAGTGAGAAAGCGGCCTTTGTGCTTCTGTGTCTGTTCTCCAGGCTCATCATTGTTAATGGCAGACATTGGTTTCTTAGGTCTGAATAATGTTCTGCTGTACAGACTATTACATTTTTCTCCGCCATTCATCTGTTGATAGGCACCCAGGTGACTCCCTCTCCTGGCTTTTGTGAATAGCATTGCAATAAATAAAAGTGGAGGTGTAAATATCTCTTTGACATTCCAATTTCCTTTCTTTTGGAAGTACCACTGGTTGATACCAGGGTTCCATGTTACTGAGAAGTGAGCCCAGGCCTTACGCATGGTGAGCTCGCTCTAACACTGAGCTCTTTGCAGCTCTTATTATTAAGGGCTTTTTCTTTTTTTTTTCTCTCCTTCTTTTTTTTTTTTTTTAATCTTCACACTCTTTCCCCTCATGGCTTACTAGCTTTCACCTCTGCCAGTCACACACGACTTCCCCTCTCTGTACCCTCACCAGCATCTGCGTTTGCCTTTGATAATGGCCTCTCTATATGGGATGAGATGGTGCTTTTGAATGGCCTTCCCTTCATCCTCCGCCCAGAGCTCGTTCTGCCTGAGGAATTTTTATGTGACCTTGGATATATAGGTTTATAAAATGGGTAAAAGAATCAAACATTTGTAAATCATGAAGAAGTTTATTTTAAAACAATTCTTTGGTATATGTAGCATTTTACCATTTGTTAAAGATGAAAGCAGATTTGCATACTAATGAGGTGGATGTGTTTATTTGTATATAAGACATTAGATCTCGGCTGAACATTTGATGCTTCAGGACAAAGGGCATCTTCAACATTCTTCAGAGTTGATTGATGTTTTGATTTTATAATCATCGATGCTGAGAACACAGCTTTGCAGAGATGTACATGGTACAAAATGGCACAAGCGTGCTTAAGGCTATTTATAACTTGTTAGAAATTCTGTTCTAAACCCCAAATAAAATTCATTGAACCATTTTTTCCTGAAGCTTGAGACAGAAATTCAAACTAACTAATTTAGCTGGACATGGTGGCACACGTGTCTAATCCCAGACCCTAAGGAGAAAGAGACAGAGGAATGAATCTCTTCCAGTTGAGGTCATCCTGGTTCACAGGGAGTGGTCTAGGCCAGCCAGGGCAATATAGTGAGACACTTTTTCAGAAAGCCAAAACAAGACAAAAGTGAAGAAATAAAACCAAACACTGTAACTATTCAGAGACACACTACTTGACATCCAGGTATTTCCCATGGAGTCACATGGTAGGAGAGGATGTACAGTGTCAAGTGTCAATGCTGCCTTCAGAACCCAGGCTACAGCAAATCAGCATATTGCAGCCTAGACAAGAACTTCCAGAAGCCCTAGTTCCTTAGATGTTTGATTTTGAATTAATCATGTTTGTCATCTGTTCAGAAAGCTTTTGCTATTGGCAAATTTTTCTTGACCTCATATTTGATTGGTTACATGACCCCATTTTACTGTATTGGCTTTTTTTTAAAAAAATTAATCTTTTGTGTGTATGTAAATGTCCCTGGCTGTCTCTCTGTGTACCACATGCATGCAGGGTGTTGGAGTCCATGAGTCAACCCACAAACCACACAAACACTGATCTCAGTCAGACAGGGATGGTTTATTGAACACATACCCTAATACTGATTGATCAGGACCGTAGGTCAGAATTCGGGGGCTGAGCCACAGTGATAAACGTCTTTCTCTGTCAGCTTATAAAGGCTAAAACTGCAAAATGCACAGTGAGCTCATACGCAGGTGCAGGAAGTGCAGGTCAGCTTAGACTCAAGTCATTATAGACACAATTCATATTGACCTTTAACTTGATGGGTCCTACCTGAAACTTTGTGTAATTTCTTAAGATAAACAAACCTCAGAACATACAGAAAGAACATAATGTGGTCAACATGACCCTGCTCTGAGTCAAGTTATTTTTTTGTGTCAATGACTGGCAGGCACATTACAGTAACAATATGAAACAGCTGGCAGGCACGGAACAAAATGGCTACAGCTATGTTGCTGCTGGTGGTGATGGGTAGACCTCAACACAAGGACGTGCGGAGGTCAGAAGAGGTTGTCAGATTCCCTGGAACTGGAGTTACAGCTGATTGTGAGCTGCCATGTGGGTGCTGGGAACCAAACCCTGGTCCACCGCAAGAGCGTTCTTTCCAGCACCTACTGTATAGGCTTTTCTGAACGTTGCTGGTTGCTGTCCCGGCAGCAGAAACCAGCAGTAGCATGGGGCTGTGGCACAGTCACTCTGTTATCTCTCCCCAGGGGATTGAATCTAGTAACCCCTCCTGCCACCAAATCTGTGGCTCCTCGCACCCCTCAAAGTGAATGGCATTTGACCTGACTCTAAATCTAGATCAGCATAAGTCCTAACACAATGCAAATGTTTTGTAAACAGTTGCTCTGCTGTGTTTGGGGACCAATGACACAGAAAAAGCCTGTGTCCATGCAGTGCAGATGTAAGGGCTTTGTTTCTCTCTCAAACATTTTCCATCCCCTGTGGGGTGAATCCATGGGTGGGGGAACCCCTGAAATGAAGGCTGCAACCAGCCCATTCTCCTTTGTCAAACATGTGATAAAATCAAACCAAGGCAAATGCAAACCCGCTTCATTTGCGTGTCTTTGATCAGGCGGTACAAATGATTAATTCAATTAATGTCAGCCTTCATGTGCACACATTGTTTCAATATTTTATTTTATTAAATGGGAAGTACAGATAAAGAGTCTTGTAGCATACTGGAGTGCTCTCTCTCTCTCTCTCTCTCTCTTTCTCTCTCTGTGTGTGTGTGTGTGTGTGCATCTGGTGAGGTGTGAGCTGAACTAAAAAGTAATTGAATACAAATTTAATTATTTTTTAAATAAATACCATTTTTACATAAAAAATGAGTGTCATAAAACTGTAAGATATATTCGTGCTTCAAAGAAAAACTTGATACCGTTTGGTATATACCTCTTAGCTGATTCTGATTCTGTGGAAGTTATTTTACAACTCTGTCAAATTGCAGCAATACAAAATAATCTTGTTGGCTGGGATGCAGCTCAGTGCTTGAGTAGCAGTACACACAGAGCCCTGGGTTACATCCCCAGCATCATACAAACTAGGAATGGTGGCACATGTCTGTAACCTCAGCCCTCTGCAGCTGGGGACGGAAGATCAGGATGTATCCATGGCTACACAAGGAGAGTTTGACACTAACCTGAGATACATTAGACCTTGACTCAAAAATAAAACAAAATAATCTTGTAGATATGCAAGTGAATTCTGCCTGGTGGAAGGCTAGCTTTTCCCATCCAGGGAAGAAAGCCAGTTTTCTTTACACTTTCCTTTGAACATTCTTTTATTTCTTATAAAGTCGTACCTTTTAAAATTTCAGAGAGAGAGGGAAAGGGAGAGGGAGAGGGAGAGGGAGAGGGAGAGAGAGAGAGAGAGAGAGAGAGAGAGAGAGAGAGAGAGAGAATGAATGGAGGTCAAAGGACAATTTGCTGGAGTCAGTTCTCTCTCTCCACTATGTGGGTCCTGGAGATCAAATTCAGGTAATCAGGCTCATTGACAAGGGCCTTTACTCTGTGAGCCTGTTCGCTAGCCCAAGGTGTACCTTTTAACTTGTCCTTGGAGCCTGCTAACACGTCTGTTTGGTCTCTTCATTAGCTCCTTAATATGCGTTTGTTTTATATTATGAGAAACAATAGTAAATAATTTTTAAAAAATGAATTTATGTACATGGATGTTTATTCTGCATGAACTGCCTGAGTGCTTGGTACCCGTAGAAGCCAGAAGTAGGTGTAGGATCCCCTGGAACTGGAGTTACAGATGGTTGTGAGCCACCATGTGGGTGCTGGAAGTTGAATCCAGATCCCCGGGAACAGCAAGCAGTGCTCTTAACCAATGAGCTCCAGCACCCCAATAGTAAATAATTTTACCAGTAAAAATTATCCATTGATAAAGATTATAGCATCTCTAGATTGGGTATTTGGAAGAGAGTTTCCAAGAAACAGCTAACATGGGCCTGGGAAGGCAAGCAGCTGACGGTGTTTGTTACAGAGATCCCATTACAGTTATCAAATGAAAATTAGAATATCTGCCTCCAGTGAGCCACACATCATTCCAATCTTTAAAGACCGATCTCATAAAATTGCTAATTAACTTAGTAAATACGATATTGGATAATGAAATGTGACACTCTTTGGATGATCTGCTTGACTCAGTGAGCAAATGATGAATGGATATGTGCCGTTGCAAAGGATGCATGAGGAAAATATAAGTCCGTAGACAGTGGCCAATAGGTTGGTAAGGTAAATCAAGTATGAAGAGTTTACTGAGGGACTGGGGATACAGCTCTAGGGAAGGGTACATTCTCAGTGTGCACAAGGCCCTGGGTTCCATCCCAGCACCAGAAAGCCAGACACATTCCAAAGTCCACTGCAAGGGTTTTCAATTCCGCATGCAGTATGCAAGAATCTCCTCCTGTGGATGTGTGAGCATGGGAGTGTGCCTGCCCCCGCCCACATGTGAAAGTTAGAAAAGAGCTTTTGAGAGTCCATCTCTCCTTCTACCTCAGGCTCTGGGGATCAAATTCAGGCTGTCCGGCTTGCTCAGTGTGTGCCTTTATCCGCAGAGTCATCTTGCCAGCCTCGCACTGAGCTTTGATGTGATGGCAAATGCTGTTTTGTTTTCTTCCACAGCCAGTGGCTTTAAACACGAGTCCATGTGACCATAACCAAGCATCCTAATCTCTGTGGGTCTCAGTTTCCTAAGCTGAGAAATAAGCGAGGTTAGATATCTTTTTTTCTCAACCATGGGCCAGGCCTTCAGCATATTCCTTTGCCCTCGGGGTTCCCAGAGGCACAATCCCCCAAAGCATTGCCGAGATGCTTGGTTTTATGATTTTCCCAAGCTGTATGCTAAGTGCTGATCCCTCAGATCCTGAGGTTTGCGCAGCTTTGAGGCTGGGGAATGACTAAGAAGAGGGTGAGGCAGCTGGCTCGTTTTCTCTGAGAGGCATGCTGGAGATCCCATAGTCAATTCATCTTGCCACCCAGTGGAAGTGGAGTCCTAACACAAAGCTCCAAATGCTGGTAGATTTTTTTTTTAAAAACCCCAATTCTGAAATTGCTTTCAGCCAATATTACCTTTGCTTTTGTAGCACAAGCCAGGCTATTGTGCTGAAAATAATCCTTGTCTTACTGGAGTGGCTTGTGTTGCCATAGTTACTATTTGGGTTCTGTGCACCTAAAATTTCAAGTATTTATCAGGTGAAAAGAATCTCCTGCTCTCTCTCTCTCTCTCTCTCTCTCTCTCTCTCTCTCTCTCTCTCCCTGTATATGTATGTGTGTGTGTGTGTGCCCGCTCGCTCACACACACATGCATGCACAATCTGCCTTTGGGAAATCAGACTGAGAAAAGTAGATGTTATGTCCTATTCAATGGTTATTTTCAGTGGGGCCTGTCATAAAAATGACCCGCAGAGAAACAGTTAACTTTCCAGCAGTGAAAAACCGGGTTTGGCTATGGCCTTGAAAAATGAAGTTATCAGCATCCCGCTGAGGCCCCACCATCACTGCGGATGATGGATGAAAACGCAGGTTGTCGTTGCCAGTTGTGCAGCTCAGGAAATTGCATGAGGCAGCTGGTTATTTATGATGGAGCTAGGCAGAGCTGGTCGGCAGGTTTCTCCAGTGCTACCACGCTGTGCCTGTGGTAACTCTCTTCACAGTGCTGAAGGTTGGGGCAGAAGTTTTCGAGGAGGAGGTGGGTCCCAGAGAGTGTGTGTGGCTTAACAGCACAGTAGCTATAGCAGCAGCA
The DNA here is from genome assembly GCF_011762505.2 of Arvicanthis niloticus. NCBI lineage: Eukaryota > Metazoa > Chordata > Mammalia > Rodentia > Muridae > Arvicanthis > Arvicanthis niloticus. The sequence continues at coordinate 51,160,927 of NC_047666.1, read as the reverse complement.
ACACTGGAGGGAGCAAACTTGGCCATTCAACACTTGTGAATAACTAGATGCATAACCCACCCGAGACCCCTGTGTTTGTGCTGCCTGTTTGCCTGGCTGCTTTGCAGACTTGGAGTTGGCCCACAGCGGTGCCCAGAAATAGTCTCCTCAGCCTGATCTCCATGAGCTAGACTTTTTTTTTTTTTTTTTTTTTTTTTAAATGTGGCTGTCTCCTAGGAGCCCAAAGCTATGCCACATGGCTGGAAGCTGTGTTTACAAGCTTTTCATCTGTCTTTCTTAACTTGTGGTTGCTATGGTTTCCTCAGCCTGCTGGGCCTGGCCCTTGAAGAGGGACAAGCTGTCCACTCACCCGAAAGCCAGAGGCACCAGCTCCATCAGAACAGGCCTTTTGACTATGTCCTCAATTATACCAAACCACCTTTCCCTCCTGAATCCCAGTCTTCTCTCCCCTAACAAGGTGACCTTGGTCTTGGCCCCAAGACTATTCCCCATGTGCTTGCTGTCCGTCACTGTCACTGCCCTGCCTCCGGCATGTTTGCCTCAGCGGGATGTTCACGTTGCTTCCCATTGCCCTGACCTAATTCTGTCCAGGGTACATTCACACCTGGGGTACTTCTCGAACCCATGGATATCCTTTGCAGCTGGTCCAGCATTCATTTACTCATTTCGGGTAACAGCACCTTGTATTTTCCAGGTCCCCCAACATATCCAACACTGTTTGGGGGGGGGGGGTGTCTGCCAGGCCTCACCCATCTCTCTTATTCAAAGGTTAGCAGTTAGAATATTTTTTGCCCTCCAGCTCTCACGATGGCCCAGAGATGGACACATGAAGCTGGGTCACAAAGAGATGACTCCTGGAGTGTTCATTACAAAGTTTCTTGCTCTGTGGTTCTTTAGTGGGGTCAGGTGTAATCCTGATCCCCAGCAGGTAGGGAGGGCTGCTATCTACAGAGACTGCTGGGAACATAGCAGATCTGAGACTCCATGTGTGTTTTCAGACTCCAGAAATCTCCCTCCTAACACAAATGACTGCTTGAGGGGACCCTAGCCATCCCGAGCAAGGTAAACATGGCTCAATCAGGCCTTGCCCTTCTCCCTTGTTCTCTCTGCCTTGCTAAAACCCATTAGATTAGATTCCTGAAGCTAGCCCCCAGGGCCTATTCCCTTATATGGCCAATCCCTCTTCCTTAGACTTACTATCAAGGTCCAGCAATCAAAAGCCACCTTTGATACATCTAATTAGCATGCCCAGTTAAAATGAAATACCTCATCCTAACACAGGGCTTCCCCCTTTACCTTTATAAACTGTCACGTGCCTATAGGCCAAGTCTGTCTCCTCTCTATCCAGAGGCAGGCCTTTGTTCCTCCAGGCAGTCCTTTGTCCCCTTCCAGTACAAATGCCCCTCCCCCTCTCCCTCTCCCTCTCCCTCTCTCTCTCTCCCTTTTCTCCCCTCTCCTTTGTTCCCTTCCCCTTCTTCCTTCATCTCCTGTCTCTGTCTCTTATGCCTGCCTTCTGTTCCCCTGGGGCAAATATATCTCCTTTGTGCTGAGAACTTGGTCTTGGGGGTCCCGAGCCCCTACTTTCCCCTGCACTGTTTGAATTAGTTTCCTGCTACTGGCATCTGAAAGAGTCTGATAGCTGCTCTGTCTGAGCCTATTTCCCTTGGTTGCAGTGACAGTGTGTCTCCACTAAGCCATCTTTAAAGGGCACTCATAGCCCATAGCTGTTAATAACTTCTGTGACCTCTGGCATTTTCTTACAGCTCCCCCACTCTGCCAGTTCTGCTCTCTCGAAGCACAGCATTCCTATGATAACCATGGCCTTAGCATCCTCTTTCTGGGATGAAGTCACTGACCATTGGCTGTGTCTGCACATAGCCTATGAGTGTCAAAGGCAAGGATGTGTACTCCAGGTCTGGCTTAATAGTCATTTTGTTTCACTACATGTCTTCCTAGGTATACCTCCAGGAGTTAGTAACTGCCCCAGCTGGAGTCCACTTTTGTCTAGCTTTTCCCCACAAGGAAGCCTTGTCCACTGCATACCTTGGAGATAGTTGGCCTTGGCAGAAACCTGACACAACAGAAAAAGCTTGGGTCTGGTGGACAAACAGTCCCTAACTTAAACCTTGCTTTTTACTTCCTCTGTCACACTCTTGGTCATTTAGGCTGGTGAACACCTTAAGTCCCCAAATGTCTTCCCATAGATAGTTTATAAATACCAGACATTTCTCACTGTTATGGAAGTCTAAAACATTAGTGGATTATCTGTCTGGTGGTGGGCACAGGATATACATACACACACATATGTACAAGTATATATAAGTAAATATATGTATATATATTACACATATATAATATATATATACACTATACACACACACTATATATATATATATATATATATATATATATATATATATATATATATATATATATATATTTCCATGGTCCTACGATGATGGAAGAGATAAGGCAGTTCTCCGTGGCCTCACTTCTAAAATACATTTAATTTATTCCTTGAGAATTTCATGTATGTATATGTATTAGTTTGCTTTCTATTGCTGTGATAAAACACCATGACCAAAAGCAACTTGGGGAGGGAAGGGTTTATTTGGCTGACATGGCCCAGTCTCAGTTCATTTCTGAGGGAAGACAGGGCAGGAACTTAAGCTTGGGACTTGGAGGCAGAAACTGAGGCAGAGGCCACGAAGGAGTGCTGTTTCCTGGCTCTCCTTGCTTTGCTCAGCCTGCTTATACCACTCAGCCAGAGGTGTCACCACCCTCAGTGGGCTGAGCCATCCAACGCTGATCATTAATCAAGAAATTGCCCAATAGACTAGGACTTGCTTCCAGGCGATCTGATGGAGGCATTTTTCTCAACCGAGGCTCTTTCCAGATAGCTCTAGCTTACGTCAAGTTGACAAAACCTAACCAGGACACTATAAAATGTATCGTGATCATATTCAACCCAAATGCCCCCCCCTTTCATTTCCCAAATACTTCTCCTTCCCACTTCTACCTTCATGCTCCTCCTCCCTTCCCTTCCTTTCTTTTTCTTTCCTTCTGATTGACTGATTCCAACAAGTGCTGCCGGCACATGCACGGGTATAGGGCAACCTACCAGTGATCACACCCCTGAAGAAAAATCACTCCTTGCACCCCTAGCAGCCATCAGTTGACAATAGCTCCTCAGAAAAAGGTGGGGCCTCGTGATGGGAGTTTTGATTGGCTTGTCGTGTGTAGGTAAACACAGCTCCAGCAAGTTCATGAGTGCAATGGTCTTGCTTTCAGAAGCCTTTCAGAAGTTTTCCACAGCCCTCCCTTCTCCAGTTGTTCCATTTTTCCCTGCGGTTCCCTGAGCCTGGGGTGGGGTAGGGTGAGCACTCACTCACTCACTCACTCACTTTCAGCACTTTGACTAGGCAGGTCACCACATTGGCAGCAGCACTGCAAAAAAGAAGCTTCTCTGACCAGTTAGGCAACATGCCCATTTAGTAAAATAACATCAGACTTCTGTGTTCTCAATAATAAAGGCATTAATCCTGTATTGAAGGATTAGTTATCTCCTGAAAGATCCCGCCTCCTAGTGTTCTTAGGGCTAGCAGCAATTCAACATACGGATGGGGTAGGAGAGAGAAAGCTCAGAATGGGCAGATTAGTCACCTTTTTTGGAGAACAGCACTCACCTTGGGAGGTTCTTGTGAGAACTAAATGAGGAGATTCATGAGTTGTAATATACACATGTGTGTTATAATAGCAACCGCTCACGGGAGCTAAGCACTGACTGTACTAACTCAGCCTCTGGCCTGTGAGTGTACTGCTATTGTTTTCACACGGGAAAGGGAGACACAGATAAATGGAGTGACTCAGCTGAGGTTGATGGCTTGCTGGTGGTAGTGTATTATTCCTCTGAAACACACTGGCTAAAAGCTGCTACTCACAGTACTGTGGAATGGAGTCAGGATCAGGTAACAGGAGACTGGTTCTCTGTCTCTCCCATAGTATCCAGTGATCCCCCGGCAGATCCTCAGGGATGGAGGCCATGCCAGAGAAGCCCAAAGGCTCCTGTGGACCAGAGATCAGCAGTGGGTCTAGGCTGAATGCTGACACACGAGGCTACAGAGAGACAGGCAGCTCAGAAATTAGATTTGCATGCAGGGGGAAGGAAACCAGGGAATGGCTCAGTAATGCACAGGGCGTCTCAATCAGACCCATAGCTTTACTGTGGTTTCTGCTAAACCAAGAACCCATTAAAGAGTAGCTGACTTGGCAGGAGAAGGAGTTGGGATTAGGGGAAGCTATAGCTCTGGCAGGTGTAATGCCTTGATACTGATTAATGTTTGATGGTGATAATCTTGGTTGATTCATTCATTCAACACATTTTTATAAACCACATGGAGGAAAAGTTTCTTTTTGTAGCAATAGATTCTTCCCTCCCTTAACCCCTTGTCTCAGTTTGGCTTCTATTGCAGTGATAAAGCACCATGACCAAAAGCAACTTGGAGAGAAAATGGTTTGTTTCAACTTACAATTTACAGTTCATAATGGAGGAAGTCAGGGCAGGAACTAAAGGCAGAAACCTGGAGGCAGGAACCAGAGCTAGGGCCTCAGAAGAATGCTGCTTAATTAACTTGTGTGAGAGCCAAGGTTATGTTTTACATTTTAATTACTGTGCCCAAGAGATTCACAAAACAAAAATACCTCTAACCTTTAAGTTGTGCAAACTCCAAACTCTGTTTTTCCATATCTGAGGTCAAAGGAGTCTTCAGATCTCCAACTCCTTTTCTATCTTTGTTGACTGCAACACTTTTTTCTCCTGGTCTGGATCCATTCCTTGTTAGCAGCTGTCCTCAGCAGATATCCTATGGCTTTGGCATCTTGAGCACCTTGGGGTCTCCAAGGCAACTTCAACATTACAGCTTCCAATATCTGCGATCCACACATGATCTTCTGGGCTCCTCCAAAGGGTTGGGTCACATCTCCAGCTCTGCCCTCTGTAATACTCTAGGCTCTGGTGGACTCTACTCCACTGCTACTGCTGTTCTTGGTGATTATGGTACTAGCATCTTCAATACACTGGAGTCTTCCACTACAACTAGGTTTCACCAATAGCCTCTGATCGGCTCTCTTCATGGTGTCAAGTGTCAGATTCTATGCATGACCCCTTCAGTCCTGGGCCATCAATTGCAACTGAGGCTGCACCTTCACCAATGGTCTTCCCTGACTTCTCATAGTGCCAAGCCCCAGCTTCTCTCCATGACCCCTTCATGTCTTCAACACCAGCACCACCTGGGTAATTCTTACACATTACCAAGTTTAGTTGCAGCATGAGGCACAACCTTGGCTATCTCTGGAACACAGCTTCTTTGTGCTCTCAGAAAACACTTCTAGAAAGAAAAAGAAAACACTTCCAGAAGATTTCACTTCAGTGATGCTGGCCTCTTCTCAATCACTGCTAATTTCTTAGCTCCAACTAACTGGCATCAATTGTCCCAGTTGTAGAAGGATTCTATTCTTGACTCTAAAGCCAGAGCCTTGTGGCCAAGGCTGCCGAGTTCTGCTGCTTGCTGGAACTGGAAACCCTCCCCACTCATCCCCACCGAATTCTTTTACCAGCTTTTTGTTTCCAACTCCCTTACTGCCTAAGCTTGGCTGTCCTGGAACCTGCTCTGTAGATTGACCTTGAACTCTGAGATCTGCGTGGCTCTGTCTCCTGGGATTAACCGTGTGTACCACCATGCCAGGATTCTTCACCTAGAACTTGCTCTGTCCCAGTCTGGCCTTGAACCTAGAGATCTGCTTGTCTTTGTCTCCTGGGACTAAAGGTGTGTAGCACCATGCCTGGACCTAAACTTATCTGGGTAGGATCTTGCCCCAGAGTCCCACTACCTTAATCTGTTATGTCCTGGAACATAGGATTCAGCTCCATTCTATTTCCTGGTGCCTCTTTAATACTTGAACCATATATTTTGTATTTTTCCTATCTCAGCTTGTTCCCTTTCATTAAAACATTCTTCATAAGAGTGAACTTTAGTAACCACACAATAGAATTTATATAAGGCTGCTTTGAGACTTCCTTTTTTCAAAGCAATTAATTCAAATCTCTTCACCTTAGTCTCAGGCAGACTCTTCAGACAATGGCAAAAACCAGCTACATTCTTCACCAAAATACCACAAAAACAGTGCCATATACTAAAATTCTTCTCCACTGAACCCTCTTGGGCCAGGTCTGTACAGTTCCTATCACTCTTAGCAAGAAAGTCTTCCATATTCCTACTAGGATAGCCCATTAAGCCCCACTTAAAGGATTCCACTGCTTTCAAAATCCAGAGTCTCAAAACCCACATTCTTCCAAACAAAAGCATGGTCAGGCCTATCACAGCAATACCCAACTCCTGGTACCAACTTCTGTTTTAGGATTTTACTGCTGTGAACAGATACCATGGCCAAGGCACATCTTAAAGGAACAACATTTAATTGGAGCTAGTTTACAGGTTTAGAGGTTCAGTTATCATCAAGGTGGGAACATTGCAGTATCCAGGAAGGCATGGTACATGGTGTTGAGAGTTCTACATCATCATCTGAAGGCTGCTAGGAGAAGACCTGCTTCCAGGCAGCTAGGAAAAGGGTATTAAAGCCCGAGCCAACAAGACCACACTCCAAATAGTGCCACTCTCTGAACCAAGCATATACAAACCATCACTCCTGCCCAGGAGTGATATATAGTAGGCTTGGTCCTCCCACATCAATTGCTAATCAAAAAAAATGCAGGCCAATCTGATGCAGGCATTTTCTCTACTGAGGTTCTTTTGGAAAACTCTAGCTTTCATTAAGTTGACAACAAAACAATTGGCAACAACAATAACAACAAAACAAAGCAAAAAATGACAACAACAATAAAACAACAACAACAAAACAAAAAACTAAGCAGAACTACATTCTCCTTCCAGGAAACACAAGTAGGTGTGCAATTCCCTGGATTAACTGCTTAAGGTGGGAGAGAATGGAGTTCTAAGCATTCAGTCTGAAGGACAGTAGACAATTCTGCTCAATTAACCAGGCTCTTATTTGGAGGAGGGGGGATGGACTCTGAGGCCAACAACTGAATAGTGGAAGGCCTTGTAGGAAATGAGGAAAATTTTATGAAATCTTTGTCATCTCCTACCTCCCCAAGATGATCCCAGCTCTTGTGGTATGGAGATTGACCTCTTTCAATGATGAATGGAAATGTACACTTTCTTTCAAGGGCAAGAGATGAGCACAAAGTTGATCCCAGGGTCTTGGATGACAAGGTGGGATTCACATGTATTTGGAGCTTTGATTTAGTCAGGGCTCCCCAGAGAAACAGAACCAGGGGATGAACATGAACACATACACGCACATATTAGAACTTACTATTGAGCTTTAAAATAGTAACAACAACCAGATCCCAGCTGAGCCACTGAGAGTCAGGGACTCCTTGAGGCTGCATGCTTCAGTCATTCCATCTCACTGGGGAGGCGACAGCAGAGTGCATCAACTCTGCAACAAGACAGAGAGGCCAAGCTTCAAAAGGCAGAGTAGATGTGTTTCTGAACACTTTTTATCTGGGCTCCTGCTAGGAGGTGTCCCCACTGTCAGAGCAGATCTTCCCACACCAAGGGAATCAGAATAGTTCTTCAGTGAGGCGTTCTACTCAGGTGATTCTAACTTGTGGCAAGTTGACATTAAAGCAACCATAATAAGGTCCTGATGTGTACCAGGTACTCTTCAGGTCCCAAGGCTATAAAGATTTTTTTTCTTTTGTAGAGCAGGTATGGAAATATATAAGAATAGAAAACCTTCGTTTTAGGAGACTGAACAGAATATTTGTTTTCTCCCTCCTTCTACTCTTCCTTCTTCTGAAAGGGCTTCATGTAGCCCAGGCTAGCCTCAAACTTCCTATACAGCTAAGTATTGCTAGAGGGATCCCATCAGAAATGACCACTCAGTTTATAGTTGATTGAAAAGTCTTTATTTCATCCAGCTGGGACAACCCTCAGGTATGCAAGAATGAAGCATAGCACCAGGTGTTTAGAGAACCCTTTTGGAGGCAGAAAGCACATCCTGGCTGGTATCTTGCTCGGCAGTTTCAGGGGCTCCAAGCAAGCAAGCAAGCAAGCAAGCAAGCAAGCAAGCAAGCAACCAACCAACCAACCAACCAACCAACCAACTAATTTAACAGAAGCTAAGATAAGCAGTTAGCTGTAGTGGGATTCTCCACAAGCAGACAGTTAAACAGAAGCTAAGATAAGCTGGCTGCAGGATCTTGACCTTGGGTTCCTAGAGTAGAGTTGGGTAATTTCCCACAGGATTCTTCATCAGAGAGATTAAACCTGAAACAGCCTGAGCAAGCCTATAAGGTGGAGGAACCTTTGCACTGTTTTGCCCTGTCTTAGTATAATTTTGAACTTCTTATTTAATTTATTATTTGTATATATGAATACATGTATGTGGTGTGGATGTGTGCTGTGTGTTATGTGTGTGTATGTACATATACACATGCACCACTTATGCACATGCCATAGTGCATGTTTGGAGGTCAGAGAACATCTTAAAAGTCAGTTCTTTCCTTCTACCATAGATTCTGCAAATCCGACTCAGGTGGTCTGGCTTTCTACCTGCTGAGCCGTCTCATAGACTTGATGTGAACTTCTGATCCTCCTGTCTCCACCTTCTGAATACTGGGATTACAGGTGTGTATCGCTATGCTTGGTTTGTGTGGTGCCAAGATTTGAGTCTCAGGATTTGAATATGGCCGGGTAAGCATTCTACCAACTGAACTGTATCACCAGCCCTGGACAGAATTATTCTGAAAGGGTATCTAAAAGTAGTCACCTGCATATAGGAAGACAGATAAGCCAACAGAACAGAATGAAGGACTCAGGAATATTCCCTCACATATATGGTTAAATGATATTCAACAAGGGGCCAAGAAACCAAGCACCAAGGAGTTTTGGTGGGGAAAAAGATGGTCTTTCCAAGAAACAATTTTGGGGAAAATGGGTATCCAGATAGAAAAGAATGAAATCATGTCTTTGTATTTTTTCACCTTAGACAAAAATTAGGTCAAAACAGATCAGATTCTCACATGTAAGAGAGAA